>NC_054702.1:65840477-65900477 GCF_016097555.1 Gigantopelta aegis
AAAAATGTTGGTGGATTAAAAAAATATTGCCATTTGAATGGGGGTACCATTGCACATTTTGTGTCCCAAAAACACTATATTGAAAAATTAAATATAGTGATAAAGTTGTCATCCATATACATTTTTAACAGATATAAGGCCAAAATGAATGATATTCATCCTATACTAGATGTTAATAGTAACAAACCAAATAACAATGCAATATGTGGTATGAATAATGATATACTCTTCGGCAAAAGTTAAGCAATGCATGACATGCATTATTTTTTATATTTACACATATTTTGGGCTGCTTGAACCTTTGACTATTAAAAATTGCACTTTATATAATATATTAAGATAGCATTATTCAAATATGGTTCAGTATATCTGCCTATACTATACTCAACAAAATTAATTAAGGTCCAATAGATATTTTAGCATTTTCCTTTAAATATGGGGGGAAAATACAACTTCTTCCGTTGAAAGTTGTCAGCATTGTGGCATGTTCTTAAACTTAATGACTTAAATAACAATTTTGAGGGAACACAATGACAAAAAACATTCAGAACAAATTTGTAACAAATACTTGCCTAATGCTCATTTCAATATTTTTAATAAGTATGTGAAATCCCAGTGTTTTTTGCGTGTATAACCAGTAAAAGTTTACTGAAACAATGTATAGAAGCCATATATATGACCAAAACATCCTAAAATAATATGACAGTAACAAAGAATTATATTATAATATAAGAAAGTTTACTAGCCCTTAATTAATTTGGTTGAGTATACATGTATGTACATCAATATTATGAATATGTCCCTCTTTACTAAACACCAGTGTTAAAAATTTAAAGCATCAGTTTTGTGTACCTACCATAATTTCTTTTGCATTACATGTACAAGTCATCTATCTCACAGAAGTTCATCTTATACTAGTCTGTGTTTGTAATATTTTTAGATTTGCCTTTATATTTACATTGTGCTTAACTTATGCTCAAGTGTATATAATTAGTTTCTACATCAAATATTGTCTAGGAAAGTTTTGACTTCCTTTCATATTCCTTTGCATTTTCATGCAATTAAAATATGTCTGTCATGTTCACAATTTCTGGTATTTTCCTTCTCTAGACTCTGCTCTGGTTCCTCCATCAGTATGTCCATCAGCTCTCATGGTATCATATCACTATTTCATCTCTAGTGTGCCTTCTAAAATGTCTCAGCCATATGACCATTTGGTTGGGGAATAGCCTGGTATGCGTGGCATGACTGATACCAAATGACAACTTGGCAATTTGTTCTCTTTATGTGCATTCTCAGAGCATTCTCAGTGAATACATACATGTAGAGTGGAGAAGGCTGATTTATACTCTACTGTAGTTCAGTATTATCAT
The DNA here is from genome assembly GCF_016097555.1 of Gigantopelta aegis. NCBI lineage: Eukaryota > Metazoa > Mollusca > Gastropoda > Neomphalida > Peltospiridae > Gigantopelta > Gigantopelta aegis. Next base: position 65,841,851 of record NC_054702.1, read on the forward strand.
CCTTGGTTTGGCAACAAACATTTCCAGATATTTCTCAAGTCATGATGTTTGTGTATGTTATTCGCACCTGACTCCCATAGAGAAGGAATATGAAATGATCTGCTTCTTAAATATATGAACATCAATTTTTGCTGAACTTCCATGAGCTAAAAACTTGGTGTTGCTTGAGAATGTTCAAAACCTCCAGTTTTCCATTCTGCATAAAAGCACAGTTGGTATCATAGCCAGTAATGGCAAGCACAGCTGGAATTGCTAGTTGGTGTCTTCCCTGCATCCTTAATGATGCTGTGCACATCTATAAGATGCCTCTTGTTACCAAATTGAGTGTATACAAATGTCCGTATCTGGGATGGTGAACTGGCATTAATGTACAGACATTAAAGTATAATCTTTGTTTCTGCATTTTCTTGTGCACTTTACAACACCCTCAGACATGGTTTGTGTTTGAAACATGTACTTTGTCTCACAAATAGAACCCTCTTCCCAAGAAGCTGAGGACAGAGTTTTCTTGTTTTCATTTAAATGGTCTTCTAGTCTCTTAAGACTTTTGTAGGGATTCCTTAGATCAAGTGTGACTTGGAAGAACCCCTTTCACATGAGAAATTTAGTGCCTAAACCACGAATGCTGTTATTATGCTACTGTGGATTAGTTGCAAACCTTCCATCCAGTAGATATTCCCTGAAAATATGCTGTACCAATAGAGCAAATTGGAAGAGAGCAAATTGCCATGGTCTCATATGGTATTAGTCATATCACGAAGTCCTGGGTATTCCTCAACCACATAGAAATGGCTGAGAAATGTCCAAAGAAATACTGAAGCTGAATTGGATGGTTTGTGATCTGATAACAAGAGCTGTTGACATACTGAGGGAGGAACAAGAGCAAAGGCCCAGAGGACAAAATAAGAAATGACAGATATTGTGAACATAATAGACATTATATTTGAGTCAGATGATAAAACTGAAATAGGAAAGAAAGTCAAGTGCTAGATATGCCTGATGACTATATCTGATGTCAATTATATAAACCTAAGCATAAATTAAGCACAATTTAAATACAAATATGCTTTTAAAAATAGTACAAGCTTCTGTGAGATAGATGAATTGTAAATGTTTTAACACACATGCCGAGGGAAGGTACTTATAACTGGTTGGTACTAAGAACAGAGGGATATCTTCATAAATTTGTGAACATAGTATATAAACTCCATATACTTAACCATATTTGAATAATGAAGCCTCAATATGCTATAGAAAAAAGCTAGGTCCATTTGTTTTTTTAATAATAAAAGCTTCAGGCAATCCTAAGTATGTGTATACGTAGAAATTAATACATTTCTGGCATTGCTTACAAGTAACTTATTTTGAGAAATATATAATTATTCATACCTCATATTATATTGTTTTGTAATTGTTATTAACATCTACATTATAGAATTAAAGGAAGGATGTAGAAATAGAAAATTGTAAACTTCACATATACCATATTTGGGTCACATAAAATGTTTGAGAATTGGGAATGAAAGTTGGATTTATATAGTGCTAGATATTTGCCTGATGACAATATTCTACGTAAATATCAAATATATACACCAAAACATAAGTTAAGCATAATATAAATAGAACTGCAATTCTAAAATATTATAAAAAGCAACAAAAAACCTAGCTATTGTAAGATGAACTGTTGTGAGACAGATAAATTGTATATGTAATGCAGACTTGCCTAGAATGGTATGTAAATTCACTTTTTATGTTTGTAAGATTTGTGTGTAATATAAAAATATTCAAAATATCATGTAAATGGTTTATACAGCATGTACTGCACCATATTTAAGTAATGCTGCCTTCAGATATTAAATACAATACAATAATAAAAGGATCAGAATGTTTTAGGTACGGTATGTATATATACACATGTACATAGAGAATTACGTATATCGGGAACTGTGTAACTTTTGCTGGTGAGTATACCCCCGGTACTATATCCATACCACATATATTGCATTGCTTTGTGGTTTGTTGTTATGAACATGCAATTTAGCATGAATAGCATTCATAATTTGGTCTTAAACCTGTTCAAAATATGTCTGGATGTTAACTTGAACATTGCCATGCAGTTTTTTCATATACTATGTTTGTAATACTCAGGACATTTCAAATTCATTGACTCACTATGTTTAGTCAGATGCCAAACATTTATTATTTTTTGGTGGAATACATTCACCAGTAACTCAGCTTTAAAGTAAAAGCAGTGATATAGTCCAGAATTATTTTCAAATATTTTTGATATTTATGTGGAACATACACCTTGATCAGAATTTCCCCTGTTAAAAATAAATAGGGTGCCTACACTCAAACGTGACCTACAGGCACACCCACCAACAGATTGCCTGCAAACAAGATGATTTGAATATGTCTATGGATAGGTTTCAAAGATATAATCATCTTGAAAAATCCCGGGGGGGGGGGGGGGGGGGGGAGGGGGGTATAGTGGGCCCACGGTCTATTACGGACAGTTTACAGTTATTGAAACTAAGCCGAGCTCTGCAGCTAGATAAGCCATTAAGTGGTCAGTGAGGTAAACTGACCTTATCCAGAGACAATCCATGAGATGTGTCCTAGTGTACTTCACGAAATAACTCAAGGCGTAAATAGCATTCTCCTCCAGTGCAATTAAATAATTTATACTTCATAAAATGATATATTACAACACCGGGAGGAAAGCCTGGGCCCAAATGTTCGAAGCAATGGTATCGTAAAACAGTCGAAGGTTATGTCATGCGTTGTTGTGATGTCATAGCTTACGATGCTTTTTTACGATATCGTAGCCTGGGTGCATATTTTCGAAGCTATCTTTGCGATATGAAATCGTAAAAACATCGTAGGCTATGACGGCACTACAACATACGCCATAGTGACGTGACAGCTTACGGTGGTTTTACGATTTGAAAAACGTGCTTATTAGCATTCCTGGATGAGGTTTGATTGACAAAATGGATGTTCTTTGCTTTATAATATTTGTTTTTAGATGTTTCTTGTGCAAATTCATTTTGTCTATCGTAATCCACATCAATCACTTTCCATACAAACGGGTTTATTAGATTCCATTTATACGTCCTTCGTTTGCGTAAAATTGCGTATCCGATCACTCTGTTCGTTGTGGATTACACATATGTGTTCGCATACGGATTAGGAACACATGGAATTTGCACCCAAACCAAATCAAATCATATGCAAAACAAATCGTTACCACAGGTCAAACCGTGGAAACGCAGCGTAACCATTTGACATGCCTGTAATACAGTTAGTCGGGATCACGTCACGAGTTGCAGCTGCGACAAGTAGTAAGGTGAGGAAACATAACGTGATGATCCCTAACTGGCAACGATGGATTACAAAATCACAATGACTAGAATGTGTTCTATATCATACTATAACAAATCTTGAGTTCAAATTGTAACGTGGATGCCCCACCCCAACGTATCCTTCATTATATAAGAAAGAAAAAACACGCTTCCAAAGAGCGTTTGCAGAAAATTATGCTAGGGAGTCTGGACGGTGGCGAGCGAAAGTTCTAGTGGGCTGCGATCATGCTCCACCGGAATCTATTTGTTTTAATTACACTCACTCACACACACACACACACACACACACACACTCTCTCTCTCTCATCTCTCTCTCTCTCTCTCTCTCTCTCTCTCTCTCTCTCTCTCTCTCTCTCTCTCTCTCTCTCTCTCTCTCTCTCTCTCTCTCTCTCTCTCTCTCTCTCTCTCTCTCTCTCTCTCTCTCTCTCTCTCTCTCTCTCTCTCTCTCTCTCACACACACACACACATACATACATAAACACAAACACACACACAGACACACACATGCACGCAATCACACACACAAACGGACACACACACTCACTCACCCCACTCTCCACATGCGCCAGTTTCAGATGTACAATGATTGTGCTGGCATCATAAAGAAAATCAAAGTTCCATGCAGATACTCATTTGTCCATATATTGATGTGTGCAGCAGTTATTGGGTGTTTACACCAGGGAACGGCACTAGAGTGTGGCTGGTTCATTTTATCCATCACTACTTCGCCTTGTTTAAGTGCTTTGTTTTCGTGTTCAGGTTTGTTGACATTCGCGATTGTTACACTAGATCACAGATACTAATATTGGTTTTCTCGCTTCTGAATCGCGTTCTGATAATTCAGTTTTGTGAAAGCAATTAATAATGATGATAAATTAAAGGGACATTCCCGAGTTTGCCGATTCGTAAGACGTTTCCGACTAATAAAATATTCTACGATTAAACTTACTTATTAAATATATTTTCTTGTTTAGAATATCAGTGTCTGTATATACAATGTGTTTCTGGTCGTCTTAATATTTGTGAGAAACCCAAACTGGAGTTTGTCTTCAAATAATTTCGTACGTATGACAAAATCGTTTTTAGGAAATACTTTTTAGGAAATACAATGAAATTTAACCTAGTACAAATATTAGAACGACTAGAAACATGTTTAATATACAGCCACTAATATTTTATGCAGAAAAATAGATTTGATATGTAATTACAGTCGTCAAAAACTCTATGTCTCGATAACATCTTAAAAATTGCAGCAAACTCAAGAATGTCCCTTTAAGATGTATGCATCGTGGCTTCCCTAACACAATATTATTTCCAACTGCTGATAATGTTAATATTGTCTAACAAAACTGATATAGCTAGTGTATCAATTCACCCAGACAGTATACATAAGAACGTAGCGCCACTTTTTCTGGTTAATGAAAGTTTATTTTGTTTAAAAACACCACTGGAGCACATTGATTAATTATTAATCGACTATTGGATGTCAAACAAATTTTGGTAATTCTGACACGTAGTCATGAGAGGAAATCCGCTACATATTTTCTAATGCATCAGCGGACCCTTTATATGCACATTCCCACAGACAGGAAAGCACATACCACGGCCTTTGACCAGTTGTGGTGCACTGGTTGGATGGATCTACAGAGGTGGTTCGATCCTGCGACGTAAGCACCTCAAGCGAGTACTCAACCGACTGAGCTAATTCCCGCCCTTTCTGTTTAATGATTGAGACTTAAACAAAAATATGTGTTTCCAGGAACACGACCTTACCTGGAAAAGAGGGCCGACACTTTTTTTCTTTTCTTTTTTTCTTTTTTAAAAATAAATAAATAGATAGGTTAAAAAAATGTAGTAAAACAAAACGAAAAACAAGAATAAAAGCAGACATACCCTACCTAATTTATTTTTCGTGATGTTTCCAGAAACACAATTTTAAAGGCCTTAGGAGTAGTGGGCTTACACCCCCAACATATCTGGTAATTTAACCCTGGTTGAGCAGCTACCAGCTTTAAGGGTGCACTACACGTCACCACTAATTAATCCATGCAGTTCAATACAATTTTTACATCAGACTATATTCTATGACAAATACAACAACATCGAGAGGGTCACGTAACTATTAGTTTTAGGAAATGCTGTGCCTTGACAACTACCTTGCAAAAAACCAGCATAGGTCGAGAACGACATTTTTTAGTTAGCCTTCCTCATACCTGAACACCGCCTCACGGTACTGTTATGCAAGTGACACTATACCACGTACACAGTTGTTGTCAGTTAGTACTAAATATAACAAGTAACTTCAAGCCAATGGGTTATTTAAATACTACATACGTTAACCTACTTGTAAGCAGCATACAAAGATTTCAAAAGGCATATTAGGATTTTTTTTATACGAGGAACTATTTCCTAAAAACGCTCTCTACAATAAGTAACGACACGACAAATGTTGGTAGTGTGCCTTAAACATAATAGCTTAGCCACAACCGTATTACGGTCTGTATTTTCATTTTTTTTCAAATACACCTGCGAAGTCACAGTATTGTCTCAACGCTCCATTATTTTTCAGTAATGGAGAAATGAAACCCTACTTAATTAACCCACCAAAATCATTGGTGTTAAAATCCATACTAAAATATATTCACATAAAATTATTATTTAGTGGTGTATTTTAAGTAGGGGAATATCCTCGTAACTCTCCTTTCCTGAAAAATAATAGGACTCAGCCCTAGCAGGCCTCGTCTTCCATTATTTTTCAGGAATGGAGTTACTCGGACATTCCCCTATACATAAAGTCAGAAGATTTTTTAACATTACTGAGACCTACCGGCCTCGGTGGCGTCGTGGCAGGCCATCGGTCTACAGGCTGGTAGGTACTGGGTTCTGATCCCAGTCGAGGCATGGAATTTTTAATCCAGATACCGACTCCAAACCCTGAGTGAGTGCTCCGCAAGGCTCAATGGGTAAGTGTAAACCACTTGCACCGACCAGTGATCCATAACTGGTTCAACAAAGGTCATGGTTTGTGCTATCCTGGCTGTGGGAAGCGCAAATAAAAGATCCCTTGCTGCCTGTCGTAAAAGAGTAGCCTATGTGGCGACAGCGGGTTTCCTCTAAAAAAATATGTGTGGTCCTTAACCATATGTCTGATGCCATATAACCGTAAAATAAAATGTGTTGAGTGCGTCGTTAAATAAAACACTTCTTTCTTTCTTTTACTGAGACCAAACCACTGTTCTATATGCGATAATTCGAATGTTAAATCAAGAAAACATACATTAATATACATGTATTTGTAATGTCATACTTCACGTATGTCACGTTGAGACCATCATTCTACCTGTTTGACACTTGCTCATATCCACAAATGTTTTGTGTACACCATACCAGGGCTAAGATTACTTTAAGTGAATAAGGTATTTATGTACTTAAGGTGATCTCAGCGCTAAGACAGCTTCGTGGAACATGGCCAAGACATGTCACATCACAACTCCGTGTTTACCGAAACGATTTTTGTTCAAGACATAATCTAAACACTGTTATTATTTGTTATTTTAAGAGAAAGAAAAAAAGCAAAAACATCTGGTTTGACGTACGTTTTAATTAGAGTAATGACCATTATTGAGACTGAAGTCGCATCCCGCATATACCTCACGGCTGCGTTAATACGTACAGTGAAGTCTGTGTGGCAGTACCACTCGTTGTTCATTAACCAGAAAGTGGTCTCGGTTACAACCGTAATTACGTTCATAATTGTCTTCAGAGTTCCATCTACCTCATGACGCTACGACGTCGAGATCGCCATCTCTTTTGTTTCTTCTTCTTCTTCTTTAAAAATCAGATCTATAAGCAGGTAAGCAGTCAAGGTTTTCACAAGTACAGGTTGCATGGTACCAAAGAAGAGAGTTACGTGTCAAAGTTCAAGATGTACCGTGAAATATTTACGGAGTAATGTTTTTATAAGAACAGGTTGCATGGTACCAAAGAAGAGAGTTACGTGTCAAAGTTCAAGATGTACCGTGAAATATTTACAGAGTAAAGTTTGTACAAGTATAGGTTGCATGGTACTAAAGAAGAGAGTTACCTGTCAAAGTTCAAGATGTACCGTGAAATATTTACGGAGTAAAACAGCTGTGGGTGTGATTGGCAGTAATATGTGATAACGAGTATTTGTGCAAATACTATTATCCATTGGCAATAAATAAATACACTTTTATTTGTTATACAGTTGTTATGCAGTATATACCAGAGGTTGAAACTAATGCAGGGTACCCCAAAAATGGAATTGCAATTTTCAGCGAAAATGACGGTTGCTAATAAAAACATTAATTAAGTAATTAAGTGGTTTGTGACACACACACACACACACACACACACACACACACACACACACACACACCCCGTTTTCATGGAGGTAGATTAGATGTGAGGGTGCCACACTTTTTATTGCTGTACTTCCTGGGTGTGTTGATACGCTACTTATATCAGTTTTATTGGTACACGTTAACATTATCGTCAAAATTAGTTTTGTTTAACGACACTACTAGAGCACACTGATTTATTAATAATCGGTTATTGGATGTCAAACATTTGTTAATTTTGGCATAGATTCTTAGAGAGAAAACCCATTACATTTTTCCACTAGTAGCAAGGGATCGTTTATATGCACCATCCCACAGACAGGATAGCACATGCCGCGGCCTTTGATATACAAGTCGTGTAGCACTGGCAAGAACGAAAAATAGCCCAATGGGCCCACTGACAAGCATGGGAACATGTATCGGCTTCAAAGGTTGGTCACACTTATTTGTGACAAGACAAATGAAAACATCCAGATAGTCTAGGCAAAAAAGGTACTCAAAGTATGGCAGCTAGATCGTATACCTCGCACTGCCTGGAACAAGAAACTGGCTGGAACAAGAAACTTCCTGGAACAAGAAACTAGATGGAACAAGAAACTGCCTGGAAGACGAAATTGGCAGGAACAAGAAATTGGCTCGGACAATAAATTGGCTGAAACAAGAAACTAGATGGAACAAGAAATTGGCTGGAACAAGAAACTGGCTGGAACAAGAAACTGGCTTGGACAATAATTTGGCTGAAACAAGAAACTAGATGGAACAAGAAACTGGCTGGAACAAGAAACTGGCTTTTACTGAGCAGGATTTAGCTCTGGTCTTCGTGGTTTTTATTAGTGCAGTACCATGCTATGAAGATTCAGCAGCATCGGAAAAAAGTCTTTTAACGTGAAATCAAGATTTCGATTGATAGTTTTACCTTCCAGCATCTTGCTGTTTATGTCTTTATACTCTGCCACCGTGTACAATTATAATAAATCCTCCACACATTCCACTCGATGAAATTCTAAAGTTAAGAACTTCTTTTTTTGCTTTGCCTTTATTTTCAATCTAATTAAAATTAGCTCCACTATTACATGTGGATCTAACACCAGCCAGTTGGAGCTCATGTCCACCAATCAAAACTTTACTTGCAGAATCCTGCCAGTGATTTAAAACTAACAACACTGCGTAGTCCCCAATGTCCAGGTAACATTTCGTCTGTAAATAATAATTTAAATATTGACCAATCAAACTTCGCCTTTTATAACGTTATTTGGGCGAATACAAATTCTAAAAATATCGGGCGAGTCTATTTTAGTGGCCGCAGTACAGCGAACCATACCAATACGTACGGGGTGGGTTATCAGTCTTCAATTTTACATTAAAAATTATTTATTTATTTATTAAAAAAAAAAAAAAAAAAAACTAAATCAGTCTTCAGTTTTACATTACAAATTATTTATTTTATAAAATAAAACATGTTTTAAGGCATTCGTAATTCACACGAAACATGTCGTATACCCTCAGGATAATTCGGAATGTTTTCAAATTATTTTTAAATCACTGGCAGGATTCTGCAAGTAAGGTTTTGATTGGTGGACATGAGCTCCAACTGGCTGGTGTTAGATCCACATGTAATAGTGGAGCTAATTTTAATTAGATTGACTTTATTTTATGTTTTGCGGACATCGCCGTTTAAGGGGAGCTATCACTCGCGCTTCCCTACACTCCACTGAGTCTAGTTCAAGGACAGTAAATTTTAGTTAATTTTATCATGTGAATTTATATGGTATCAGTATCGTAATATCTTAAATGGCTCCCCATAATTTAAGTTAGGGGAGTAATTAATCATTCTCCTCATTTCATTTTCAACTTATTTGCGTGCTTATATCCAATTAAGGTTCAAGCACGCTGTCCTGGGCACATATCTCAGCTATCTGGGCTGTCTGTCCAGGACAGTGTGGGTTAGTTGTTAGTTGGTTAGTGGTTAGGGGGAGAGAAGAGAATGTAGTGGCCTTAAATCTACCCAATGAGCCCTTAAGAACTCGCTCTGGGTTGGAGCCGGTATCGAGCTGTGAACCCTGTACCTAACAGCCTGTAGTCCGATGGCTTAACCACTGCGCCACCGAGGCCGGTTTATTCTCCTCAGTTGTTTTCACGGAGAGGTCTGGTTTTGTTTGTCTGTTGTTGTTCTTGTTTGTTTTGGGGTTGGGTGTTCTTTGGGTGGTGGGGGGGTGTAGTTGTTGTTGGGGTTTGTTTACGTGTAGTATTATGCTTTAGTATTATGTTGAATGGGTAAAAAAAAACCCACCGAAAGAACAACTGTTAGACATACCAGACTGACTGACAAACAAACTGACGAATCGACAGATAAAAGGTATGCTACAGACAGTGGTGAAAGTTAAAACAATATGTTTTACGATTCAACTATCATTATCACAATGTACAACATATATGTTTCCGTGTGGTTGTAAAAACTCTCGTAAATTTAGTTTCTTCAAAGAAAAGACAGATGCACCAGCGACTAGCAGTCCCAACAGTCATGGCCAATTAAAGACCTGCTATGCTTTATCGGCGATCGTACCAGGCCAAATGTCTTAAACCAAACCGAGAGCGCTCGCTTTCAGTTTACAGTTTCACTTTGTGCAGACATGGCAATGTAGTTAGCCGTCAGCTTCTTTCGGATAAACAGAGCATGCAAAACGATATTCGAGCAATGCAACTTGCGGTTTCTAGACTCGGATACAAAATATTTGAGAATCTGAACTCCAGCTGTCAGCAACTTCAGACCAGAGATTGTATAAGCACACGGAACTGAAATAGTCGTTCGAGATTCCAGTTTCTTCACAATCGTATGTCAGATCCAATCGGGACGATACAGTCAGTATCATATTCAAGCTCATATAAAGGTCCTAAGAATTACTGTCAAGTGCGTCATGTATTATAGGAGGACTGACACCGAAACACCTCTCCAATTCACACACCCCCACCCCCACCCCCACCCCAACAACGATACCTTCCCCTTCATCTGTAGGAGGACCGCCAGTTTCAAATTGTTTTAGCAAAGCTCAACCACAAAGCTATGTTTCTGCATTTAGCACTATTTTTCACTCGTTTTGGCACGATTTGTCACCGATCTTGACGGGATCACAATTATTAGTGACGCTACAACAGTTCCGTGAACAATTTGTGTTCTCTTACGTATTGTATGGTTTAATTGTTTTCTTCTATGTGAACTGAATTATGACCTATTCTGAAGGACGGAATCCTGCCGTTTCAAGACGGGCTGTACTTACATAATATAGTCTAACAGATCCCCGTGAAGTGTATTTGAAAGTATGAAGAAACCGAACCTGTTATGGAAGGAAATGTTTTATTTAACGACGCACTCAACACATTTTATTTACAGTTATATGGCGTCGGACATATGGTTAAGGATCACACAGAGAAAACCCGCTGTCGCCACTTCATTGGCTACTCTTTTCGATTAGCCCAATGGGCCCACCGACGGGGATCGATCCCAGACCGACCGCGCATCAAGCGAGCGCTATACCACTGAGTTACGTCCCGGCCGGACCTGTTATGGAGGTTCGGGGGCTAGTCACTACAAGAAAATGTTGAATTTAAGGTTTTCATATACGGTATTTTCAGCCTTCTGAGTCAATAACAGGGAACTTTTGATATGGTCCCCACGCTCTACCACTCACCGCAGCCCGCACACATCGCACCCCCACCACCTCACCCCAATTCCCCACCCTTCACTCCCACCCACCCACCCCACCCCCGTTGCAAGACCTCTATGTAATCGGCAAACATGCATGTTAATAATATATAGACCACCACCGGAAGTTATTATATCGGATAGGGAGTCCTTTTAAATACCCGTTACACAATTACACGCAATTAAAACCGCAAATTGGTATAGGTATCTACATACCGAAGAATAGGGATAATGCTAATCAGAATATAGGTCTCTAGGGCAACATTTCTGTGTGCGCGTTAAACGCTAGTACTACATGTGCATTCAGAATGTATTAAACGTTTTGGAAACAGTTATACGCTGTTGTTGTATAAAACCGATATAACAGTTAATTAAGACTGGTAACTCGATACACATTTTGAAATGATGACATTAGTTGTCCGAATTATTGGTCACCCGTTATTTGTCTTTCACAGTGACTATTAACACCAGCGGCAGGTGCAATCATTACCAGGTATTTTGAGGCTATCTTACCAACGGCTGTTTATATTGACAGAAATAAACTAATGACGCTGCTAATTTTGGAATCGTGTAACACACACGTTAAAGTGATAGTGCCGCTTTTTGGTAATGTAAAATAATCGAGTAACTCTTTTGTTTAAAGTCATGAAATACACGTGAGAACGTTTGGTTGGTGTGTGTGTGTGTGTGTGTGTGTGTGTGTGTGCGTGCGTGCGAGTGTGTATATGCGTGTGTGCGTGCGTTATGTGTGTGTGTGTGCGCGCGTGTGTATGTGTGTGCGTGCGTGCGTGCATATGCGTGTGTGTACGTGCGTTGTGTGTGTGTGCGTGTGTGTGTGTGTGCGCGTGTGTATGCGTGTGCTGTGTGTGTGTGTGTGTGTGTGTGTGTGTGCGTGCGTTATGTGTGTGTTTGCTTTAGGGTATTTGTGTTGTGCATGCGCGTGTGTATGTGTGTGTGTGTGTGTGTGCGTTATGTGTGTGTGTGTGTCTTTAAAAAAACGCACGTATTATTCAAATTAAGTCATTAGCAGAAAACATTATTTGCCTGTGACCCACATGCTTACAAGGAGCATGTCGAATTTCATTTCAAAATAGGGACATAAAACAGATCAGGTTCACCATACTTTTACACATTTTATTTTTTCTTCTATTCTGATATAAAATATCATCAATTTTCACAGATGTGAAGGTGAACTAGCCCGAGTACTCTGACTGTAGATGGCTAGACGGACGTTTGGACAGATATTCAGCCCTAATCAGAGTACTCGGGCTATGACTGCCCGAAAATTACATAGCTTGGTATCCGACTGTAGGGCTGAATATTTGTTCAAATGTCCGTCTAGCCATCTACAGTCAGAGTACTCGGGCTAGTTCACCTTCACATCTGTGAAAACTGATGATATTTTATATCAAAATAGAAGAAAAAATAAAATGTGTAAAAGTATCCATTGCCTGGTCCAAAATGGTCTACAGCGTTGAAAGAGTTAATGGGGGGAGGGGGAGGGGGATCGGAGAGACGCCTTCGCGTGGCCAGCATAACAGATTTAGATTTTGTCAAGCTCTGAACTTTGTGTTGCAAATGACCATAATCTTCGTTTGACATTTAATAACTGGTAGTTAACTGTCTTTGCGTGTCTTTTCCTTGCAACTATGTAACTGTTTGACTTTATAAACTGGTGTGTAACCGCTTTCTCTTTCAGTATGTGAACATTCCCTATAATATTGTTTTCGTTAAGACCATCCCCCTCGGAAACAAGATCTTTTTGAGTTTGAAAGGTTGTATCAATAACATGTTTGTGAGTTGCAGGGCTTGCTTGTGTAAACAGTGTTAGAAGTGTATGCACGTTGATCGTGTTAACACAACTCCGACCAGAGGTTGGTCACTTTGGAAACACAAACAACAGTTACCTACGAGTAGTATCTTGTTTCTTCTAGGATATACTTAAATGTTCTTGTCCGAAACCTGTCGAGTGATCGGTCTGAAAACACGATCTGACGAAACAGAGAGCTGGGGAGTATTCCCAGTTTTAAACTTATACAAAAGCTGATGTCCTAAAAAGCTTGTTTACGTTTTGTTTTGTTTAACGATATCACTAGAGTACGTTGATTTCTTAATCATCGGCTATTTGATGTCAAACATTTGGTAATTTCGACAGTCTTAGAGAGGAAACCCGCAACATTTTCCTATTAGTAGCAAGGGATCTTTAATATGCACCATCCCACAGACCGGATAGCACATACCTCGGCCTTTGATATACCAGTCGTGGTGCACTGGCTGGAACGAGAAATAACCCAATGAGCTCACGAACGGGGATCGATCCCAAACCGACCGCGCATGAAGCGAGCGCTTTACCACAGGACTACGTCCCGCCCCCTGGTGTCCTAAAATGCATTTAACAAGACTTAGGATCAAGGCTGTATCCAGGTGGGGTGCAGTTGCTCCAATCCCGAAAAGTATGAATAAGTGGCCTCTTTAACAGGGCTCACATTGGAAATAATTTTGTTTTAGCCATTTTTCAAATATATGGGGTATTTTCATGAAAATATTAAAATGTGGCTAATTTTTACAACATATTTATTAGCCGAATACTAAATGCTGTGGCCAGTTTGTATTTTTAAAAATAGCAGGTGGCTAATATGACTATTATATGGGCAGAGTGAGCCGAGCATTAGTTTAAAAACTGTCTTTTTATCTAACCGGAGAAAACTGTATTGCTATACCATGAGTCTTTACCACCACCATTACAACCACCACTATATTAACCACCACCATCATAACCACCAACATAGCAACCACCACCATCGCAACCACCACCATAGCAACCACCACCATCGTAACCACCACCATCGTAACCACCACCATAGCAACCACCACCATCATAACCACCACCATAGCAACCACCACCATCACAACCACCACCATAGCAACCACCACCATCACAACCACCACCATAGCAACCATCACCATCGTAACCACCACCATAGCAAGCACCACCATCATAACCACCACCATAGCAAGCACCACCATCGTAACCACTACCATAGCAACCACCACCATCATAACCACCACCATAGCAAGCACCACCATCATAACCACCACCATAGCAAGCACCACCATCATAACCACCACCATAGCAACCACCACCATCACAACCACCACCATAGCACCCACCACCATCACAACCACCACCATAGCAACCACCACCATCGTAACCACCACCATAGCAAGCACCACCATCATAACCACCACCATAGCAAGCACCACCATCATAATCACTACCATAGCAACCACCACCATCATAACCACCACCATAGCAACCACCACCATCACAACCACCACCATAGCAACAACCACCATCTTAACCACCACCATAGCAAGCACCACCATCATAACCACCACCATAGCAAGCACCACCATCGTAACCACTACCATAGCAACCACCAACATCACCATCCTCAAGGTACATTAGGTAAGACTGATAAATCAAACAAACTTTCCTGGGAGCACTTCATATAATTAGCATATCTTTCTATGGAAAACAATTCCTAAACTCGTTTTAAAAGTTTATAATGCTACTTCGCTACAGCTGGCTATGAGACACGGTCTCCCCTGCTATGATTTGACCCAGACCGAATGCCCCATATTTAGCTTAAAACTAATTAACCACCTAGCGATATAAAATGTATTGTAATATAGTCACGGATATACCTGTATATCAATAATGCCATCTGTCGCCAACGTCTGTTTACAGGTCAACGAACAAGGTTTTTTAATATGGATATACCAGTACGTGTATGTATTTTTTGTCTTATTATATTACTATAATAACAAATATAATTGAAAAAGATATTAACGTGAAGTTGTATTATTACCATCCAGCTATTAGTATTTTTTTCTTAACGATACCACTAGAGCACGCTAATTAATCATCGGCTATTAGATGTCAAACATTTGGTAATTTTGACTCGTAGTCAACAGAGGAAACCCGCTACATTTTTCCATTAGCAGCAAGGGATCTTTTATATGCACTTTCCCACAGACAGACAGGAAAGCATATGCCACGGCCTTTGACCAGTTGTGGTACACTGGTTGGAACGAGAAAAAAAACAATCAGTTGAACGGATTCACCGACGTGGTTCGATCCTGCCACGCAAGCACCTTAGGCAAGTGCTCAGCCGACTCAGCTAAATCCCGCCCCAGCTGTTAATAAGTACTGGGGGTAAACTAAGTTTTCTGGACAGAGCGTAATCTAACGATTGTACTGTTTGAACAGTAATGCTGTTACACACAGACACAAATGACAAATTAAAATTAAAATTTAAAACATATATTTTGAACACGTATATACTGAAAATTTGGATGGAGTCATTGTTGTTTTGGATTGTTCTGTTTGTTTTGTTGGGGGTTTGGAGTGGGGGTTTTGTTGTTGTTGTTGTTGTTTGTTTTGTTGGTGGGGTTTGTTGGGGGGGTTGGGGGGGGGGTGGTTGGTTGGGTGTGTTTTGTTGTTGTTGCTGTTGTTGTTGTTGCTGTTGTTGTTATTGGTAGGAATTTAGTTTTACTTTCGGTTTCTATTTTGATTAGGTGGTCTTACTGAACGAGGTGTTCTGATAGTATTTAATTGTTTAAATGTTTTAAATGTTTAATTCCACGTGGTTACCGCAAAGAAATCTCGCTGACTTTTGAGTGTCCAGGATATAAATATTGAGACTCACCCACCTAGAGACAAGTAATTGTTATTAGCAACATAAATAATTTAAAAGGCTTAATTAAATGAATCGTGTTAGACACGGATATATGTACGTCTGGTTTCCATTAAATCTGCCGCAGATCGTAGAGCGACGCAGACTGCAGAAAGGTTTTGGGGAACGCAGAGGCAGACGCCCTGAATCGGATAGATCTGTCACAGGCCGTCTGCGACTGGGTTCCCATAGAAACATTCTATCGTCTGCGTCGAGGGGTGACCTGCTTCAGATTGTATGGAAATCCAGCGGCCGGATGTTCAAACGTTTGTTAACGTGACCAGTGGTTAACGGAAATGTTCAAAACCGATGATTGAATCAATAAAACATAACAATTGAAAACTTAATGTTAAAACTTTACTTAGAACAATCAAAGGTAATCATACATAATCAAATCTAAAGGGGTTTTTGTGTTTGTTTTTGTTTAGTTTTTTGTTGTGGGTTTTTTTGCTTTGTGTTTTACTACAAGTATTTAATCGTCTTTTTGTGTCTTTTTTTTTTTTTTTTTTTTGTATTTGTGCAAAAAAAGAATTAAAAGTAAAACATTAGACTAACTCGGGATTAATTTAACTACTAGTATGTTTTGAACAACCGAGCCCATGCTTTATAAACACAGACTCCACAAATATCCAATTTCACCTAAGACACGTGCAGCTATGTACAACAAAATAATAAAATAAAATAAAACGAAATCGGTATCAACAATAAGAAAGGAAAAATTACAATTACGTGTTGTTTGTTGTTGTTTGTTGTTGTTGTTTGTTGTTGTTGTTTGTTGGTCTTGTTTGTTGTTGATGGGTTTTTTGTGTGTTTTTTGGGGGTGGGTTTGGGTTTTTTGGGGGGGTTTAATACGATAACATCTATATAAAATATCTGATGCCTACAAAAAAATCACCAGATTTGTTTTCTCCGTTATTTTGCTACAAAATGTTTTAAATCATGTAATCTTTAAATAGTTATCAGTATAATTACAACGTTATCGGTAGCTTCATACTCACTAAAATATTTAATATAACTCCGTGTGAGTTCGCAGAGAATGTTCGTTACTTATCGCCAATGTATCCGGATGGCGATAACGTTAGAAAGATGCGCCTGTTTAATCGCCAACACACGAGGCTGAAGCGATTTAATACGAGGAACGAACACACCATTTTCACTAGCTAATCAACTGGGAAAATGTAGTCGAAGAATAATTACACATGTGAGAGAGACTGAAAAACATCCACTCATCTAGGCTGAGAAATCTATTAAATCATCATACCAAGTTCTAGGATTATAAGTGGGGAATGTGTGAGGTGTTGGGAGGGGGGGGGGGGGGGCTGAGAAATCTATTAAATCACCATATCAAGTTCTAGGATTATACGTGGGGAATGTGTGAGGTGGGGGAGAAATCTATTAAATCACCATATCAAGTTCTAGGATTATAAGTGGGGAATGTGTGAGGTGGGGGGGGGGGGGCGCTGAGAAATCTATTAAATCACCATATCAAGTTCTAGGATTATAAGTGGGGTGTGGGGGTGGGGGGAGGTCTTGGAAATATATTAAATCACCATGCCAAGTTCAAGTTCTAGGATTATAAGTGTTTTTGTTTGGGGGATGGATGGGTTGGGAAATCTATTAAATCACTATACCAAACATACAAAAGATGTTCCACGTCTGTTTATTAAATATAGTCAGCTTCTCAGTTACGGCATGACGGTGTTAAGTGCCAAGGACCAGACAAAACTTGACCCTGGCTAGTTGGGTACAAGTGTTGACGGTGACGGTGGAGACGTGTGTATAAATAATAACAACAGAAGGCCGCAAACGTTTCGGGAATCGTAGACGCCTTTTGATCCATTTTCGGATACTTTAAACCTGCTGTCCTGGGAAGAACGCCCAAAGAGCTGAGGTGTGTGTGTGTCCAGGACAGCGTGCTTCAACCGTATATGGATATACGCATAAAAACCACGTTGGAATGAATTAATCAATCAAAGCCATCACTATTCTGATCTATTCTGTTATGTTTAGGTGCGATTATTCTCAGGGTGTTTGAGTTGTTGCTTTGGAGTGTTGGAAATTTGGTATAGAGGGGGTTTGTAGGGGGGTTGGGGGGAAGGGGGTGTTTGTTGTTGTTTGGAGTTTTTCGGGAGGGGTTTTGTCTATTCGGTTTTGATTTCGTCTTTTTCCCCTTTTTGATGTAATACATTTTGGTGTTGTTATTTCTAACGGACAACAGAAAATCAAGTGACCAACTTTTTCATTTCAACTTATTTTTCGTGCTTATATCGAATTAAGGTTCAAGCACGCTGCCCTGTTAGTTGGTTAGTGAGAGAGAAGTGAGTGTAGTGGCCTTACACCTACCCGTTGAGCACTGAAGAACTCGTTCTGGGTTGGAGCCGGTATTGGGCTGCGAACACTGTACCTACCAGCTTGTAGTCCGATGACTTAACCACTGCGCCACTGAGGCCGGTAGTGACCAATTGTTAGGCTATAAGACTATATAGCCCTTGGGACTAAGCCCCATTAGTGACATAGTCCGGATGTCTACAGAAATACTCATATGATTGATGGCGTTGCAAGCGATCGTTAATTAGGATTACCAACACAAAACAAATATGCACGTAAACATAGGCTACCCCCAAAAAAACCCACTGTAACCATAGATATTTTTTTTTAAAAGAACGAAAAACATTTTACATAACAATGCTAAATACTGTCATGTCCAAACATTAAGAAAAAAAAATGTTTTATGGATTTCTAAAAACATTTAGAGAGATAACCAGTTGTTTTACCCAGTTGCTTTAAGTATGAATGGCGTTGCAAGCGATCGTCAATTAGGATTACCAACACAAAACACGGATGCACGTAAACATAGGCTACTCTAAAACCCCACGCTGTAACCATAGAGCTTTTTTTTTCAAAGAGGACGAAGACCATTTTTATAGCACAATGCTAAATACTGGTAAGTTCAAACAATGAGAATTTTTTTATGGATTTCTAAACACATTTAGAGAGATAATCAGTTGTTTTAAGTACTCAATGTGTGGTAACCAAAGAAACGACCGGAAGCCGTGTTTCCTGCTTTGCAAATACATGTATTTGTCATTACCATACTGCTATTAGCTGAGAAGGTGAAAAGCTTTTGTATGCTTCACAGTAAACCTCCACAGCTATGGATTTATTCATTTACTTAAAGAACAAATAAGCATAGAAGGTGAAATAAAAAGAAGCATTTTATACTGAACTGGTTATATAGCACATTTTTATATACCCATCACCCACAAAATATTTTTTTTATTTAAACTAAGTATATGCATTGGGGGTGGATGTTACAATAATAATTGCAATGCGCTCTCCACCCACCTTCTCCCACGCAATCAGTTCTGAAACAGACCTCACCACAAATGCATATAACATTTTAATATTTTACCGAAAGGACATACATTAATATGGATTACTGTGGAAACGTTTTATACGTAAAACATGTTTGGTTATATTTCTTTCTGTCGTGGAAATTTCCTGTCCTTGAATCTTCAGTAATATTTGATAACCTTTATCTCGTGGATATCATTGTGACCTCACTGCATGTTCATAAATACATCCTTTGTCTACAGAGCCGCAAAATGTCATTATATCTACTTGGAATGCAACACTTCATAGACGACTTTCGCGGAAACTACTTCTCTTGTAATGTTGGGCTTGCAAGCAAAGTTGGCATCAAGCCTCGCAATATGGCTTGAAGCACAGCCAAATTAATGGATTATTTCTTCTTCTTCTTCTTCTTTTTTCCTATCACTACTTTGATGAACAGGTCTGATGACTAATGTAGAAACACATGTACATAGTGGGGTTTTATCAAAAAGTTGTTAAACTGTCAGGCTGGTGTTGTAAGTTATTGTCGTGTTGTCAGCCACACTGCTCTGGCCTGATCCCAGTTGGCAAAGTCTGTCTCTCTAACCAAATTGTGTTTGTGCTTGTGCGTGTGTGTGTGTGTGTGTGTGTGTGTGTGTGTGTGTGTGTGTGAGAGAGAGAGAGAGAGAGAGAGAGAGAGAGAGAGAGAAAGAGAAAGAGAGAGAGAGGGGGGGGGGGGAGGGGAGGGGTCAGAGAACGTACCTTCTGTCATCATACAGTCCACTCCTACCAAAACCACCAAAAATGGATCTTTTATTTGTACTTTCCCATAAAACACTTCAATACGTACCACATCCTTTGATGTACCATAATGGACTCAATGGTTGGGACGGTTTATTGGAAACCCAAAACCATAGATCCTATGACACATATCATCCCAGGCGAGCGCTCTACCACAGAGCTACCTCCCGCCTCATGGCGGCGTGTGACGTGCTGTCTGAATGAACGTGTAATAATACCAGCGGAATGCCCATCTCATTGTAGCGTGTTTACGCCATGTTGCGAAATGTCAGACATCGGTGCGTGTATAAAGACGAAGTTGGGTTTCCGTGTGTAGACCTGGCCAGTATAACCCTGTAACAGTTCCAGAACGCAATCTGGGTTCATCTCGGAACCGTTTCCGTTAGTAAAATAAACGTACGTGTATACATAATGCCAAACTGTTTAAATGGATACTATGTACAGCACTAACGCGTAAATATTGAAATACTTAATAGCATACACGTGTAATGTCAAAATACTTAATGTATAGTTTGTGGTAGCCAGCAACGTGAGAAAATGTACCGCTATTCACGTAATGATTATTCCAAGACTGTGCAAGTGGAAAGGGGAATTAAATTTAATTTTAGCATCCAAAGGCTTTAAAATAAAACAAACATTCTGAGAGTATTGATAAAGCAATACATGTCCCCTACCGGGCCCAACAAATGTCCGTATCTCCTAACGCTGTGAGAACTAGGTAAATCGCCATGAATGTTAAACTTGATCTGTAACAGTACATGATAAATCTACATACAAAATTTCATCTCAATATATTCAGGCACTGCAAAAACAAAAGTCCAGAAAACTAATTTTCATATCTCCTAAGTTCCAGGGCCATAACTCTGAAATATTGGTAAATTGACATGAAAGTCAAACTTGATCTGTAACAGTACATGATAAAGCTATATACAAATTACAAATTAGCAGACATTTTGACACTTTCAGCTCAATATCTTGAAAAATTGCGAAAAATTAAATACGGAAAACTATATGTGGGACAAACGGACAGACATACAGGTAAACAGACACAGACAGACAGACAGACAGACAGACAGACAGAAAGGTCATAGACCAAACCTATAGTTCCCTCCGGATGGACCGATAGTATACTAAAAACTGAGTATTCTTAATTTGCATTAAACGATTTCTGAAATCTAGAAGCTATGAAACAGCAACTCAGACAGGTCTACAATTCTCTTTCCACTCTCAAGGGATGGTTTCTGGAATAACCTTGTCTTGTCGACTACATTACCTAATAAATCTTGACAAACCTATACATCACCGTGATCTATATATTACAAACAGGATTAACTGTCCAATAACTTGTGGCGATAAACTCTTCAGGTTATTGCAAACACTCCCCGGTGTGTTAGCGGTTGATCGTTAGTTAGTCCCCACGTACGAATTTACTCCCTTTGGTTTGGTCTACGCCAGTGTCAAAATGTCGATGTCTGCTCGTTCATATTTAGCCCTGTTGAGATATTAATAAACTTTCAGACACTTCGAGGAACTTAGCAGACTGAATTATGTCTTCGTGTTTCCTCGGGGCAAGAGCTTTACGATAAAAACCTTACTGGGCATACGCCAGCACCATCTGATATTATTATCGATTTGTTTGACCTGTTTGTGTTAAAGTGGCAGCACCATAATTGCAATCTGCTTTTTTGGTGATATTTGGTGTACTTGTAAGTGTGTCAAGATAACGAAGGAAATGTTTTTATTTAACGACGCACTCAACAAATTTTATTTATGGTTATATGGCTTCAGACATTTGGTATGGACCTCACAGATATTGAGAGAGGAAACCCGCTGTCGCCACTTCATGGGCTACTCTTTTCGATAAGCAGCAAGGGATCTTTTATATGCACCATCCCACAGACAGGATAGCACATACCACGGCCTTTGGTGTACCAGTCGTGGTGCACTGGCTGGAGTGTGTCATGATAACTGACATGTGTTAACCAGCCTCAGTGGAACAGTTATTGAGTCATTTGGCGTTAAGGATGGTGTGTAAAAGAGGAGTTTAATTTGATAGAAGAAAAAAAGAGTTAATTAAGAAAAGTGATAGAGAAAACAAAAAGCACACGCAAAATAAGAATGACGTGGAAAATTGTAAACACCGCGGCATTGCCGATTGCCGTTGTAAACTGCCAGGAATCCTGAGTTTTAAACGGACAAGACCCAAGTTTTTAAACACCACAGCATACTTTTTTACTATTAAAACCGTTTATAATCACTTAAATAAAACATTACTTATATTTTATTCTTTATATTATCCATTTCCGTAGAACCGAAGTGTTTCTGATCATTCTGGTGTTTCTAATACCAAACAATGTATTTTTAATATTTTTAAAAACACACGTGCGTCTGAGAAGTAGCGGTTTATTGATTCGAGTTCTAGTCTATTTTTAAAGGATATTCCCTATTTTCGAAACCATCTTAGCGCTACGAAATCGTAAAACCGTCGTAGGTTGTGACGTCACTACAGCGCACGCCATAGTGACGTCATAGCTTACGATAATTTCACGATTTCGTAGGCTAAGATAGCTTCGAAAATATGGGCCCAGCAGTGTACCAGGGAACAGCGTGCTTGAAATTAATTCCGTCAGATCATAATACGTGTGTGGTCATAAAATTTAAAAAATCTCGGTTGGAAACTTCACTTGAAAAGGCATATGATCTGTATATTTAACGTTATTCCAAATAGAATTTCATTGCAACAAAGTTTGATGTGCTCCCAAATCCAACTAAAGTTAAAATGTGTTGGTTCGGTTGTTCTGAACGCTTCTCCTCATTTGATGTTTACTACCGACAGTCTCCTTTGAATTTACCCGATGTCGCACTTCGCAAGCGCATTGATTTATTAATCATCAGCTACTGGATTTCAAACATTTGTTAATTTTGACATATGGTTTTAGAGAGAAAACCCGCTATATTTTGCCATTACCTTAAAGGTATCTTTTATATGCACCATCCTACAGGCAGGATAGCACATGCCATGGTCTTTGAAATGCTAGTCGCAGTGCACTGCCTGGAACAAAAAAATAGCATGGGCCCAACAACGGGGATCGACCCTAGACCGACCGCACATCAGCCAAGTGTTTTACCACTGGGCTACATCCCGTCTCTCAAATATAACTAGACTATTTAATACTGTCATTCATATCACCAGTGAGATATGTAACACGACATTTTGTCTTTAAAACTTGCTTTAACCAGCCAGTAAATTATTTAATTTGATTTCAATTAATATCAGTCTGGCAGGTAATACGGTGCTTGAAACATGCAGGGTGCTTCAAAAATAACATTACAATTTCCTAGAAAATAGAAATCCACATTATTAATTGTGTTGTCGTTAAAGTGGAATTGATTATATTTGCTTAGGTCAGTAGACACAAACAGAAGCAAGGGCATAAAAAAAAAATTCGTCAATTGAATTTGAATAGAAAAATGACGACGTCAATAGTATATATTGATAAAACGTCGAGTTAACACAATGGGTTGACAAATGCTTTTTCTTGCTTGATGAAATATAATGAAGGACCAGTTGGGTTTTTTCTCTGATGCCACTAGTTGGGGGCCTTGAGAGAGAGAAAACAAGACCTGCATGCTTATTTCATGACACCCCAAAATAGTTTGAAAATAGCTGTTAGATAGTTACAAAACGTGGAATATGATTTTAAAAAAAAAAAAAAAAAAAAAAAAAAAACTCTGCTATTACTACCTGGCTACTCATACAATGTACTTTTTTCAGACATGACAGCACATGCCAAATATTTTAATATTACAGGTGTAACGAGAAAAACAAATACTCTGTCTACGTCGGTCTGCGTCGGTCGGTTATTGCTATATATTTTACGGGAATCAGGCTTTAACCTTATGAATACTACCAGGATTGAAAACAGTTTACATTTTAATTGTAGCCCTAGGGCTACCAGGTATCTAAACTGTTTGTAGTTCAGCAACATGTTATCATAGCCAGAAATTCATAGGCGTAGAAAGATGCAGGCAACTGGAGTTGGGGGATGTGTGTGTGTGTGTGTGGGGGGGGGGGGGGGGGGGGGGGGGGTGGAGAGGTCATATATTAAATGTGAGGTCAGTTATATATATATTATTACTCAGTGGTCAGACTAAGTCCACAGCTAAAGCTGATGGAGAATGGCATGTGTGTGGGGCTGGAGAGACAAGGACTTGGATGTTGAGGTAAACGGCGAGAGTTACCACTATGGCTATAGCTAGTTGTGGTGTTTGTTTTGTATTAGGAATCGAGGTGTTTACTCTGTGACTGTCATATGTCTTAGGCCTCTGGAAATTACGAGAACGATCGTTTCGTTCGCGCAGAATTTGAAATTTGATTTCGTGTAACCCATAAATGTTTTCTCATACACCTGTGTTTAACATATGGTAAGTGCGAGACATTGTCCTAAGAATGAAAGACGAAACTCGCTAATAATACATGGTTACCTTTACAGTGTACTTTTTCGCAGACAGGATAGCACATACCACATATTTTTAAATACCAGTTGTTACGAGAAAAACAAACGATTTGGCTTCTATGCGAGTCGATTCTATGACCAGTCGCACCTCAGCAAAACGCTTTATTACTAAAATACTAAGAAACTATGTATAACTCAGTGGTAGATCATTCGCCTGAGTGGCAATAGGTTGCCGGATCGATCGCCCTCAATTAACTTAAGTTTTTCTTCCATAACCAGTACCTCACGACAGGTACATCAAAAACCGTGTTCTGTCTATAGAAAAGTACAAAATTTAATATAAAATCCCTTGCTGCTTTATCAGTAAGAACAGATTATATGACAACAGAAGCGGCTTTTCTCTCTTGCTCGCTATTGACAAAATGTCGGAGTTACAATATGTTACACTCCAAACAGCTGTAGTTTAAAATGTGCTGAGGTGTATTATATTCCTTCTCTCCCTCGGCGCTCTAACATAATAAATATATTCAACACCTAGTTGTGTTCGTTTGTCTTTGCAATGTAAATAAAGTTTTGCTTTCTTCTCTTATATTATGGAATCGTGAAGTTTGTTTATATACACATTAGGAGAACTGATATGTGTACCTTTTATAACTCGAAATCGATCAATCAAGATTGGACTATCAATAGCGCTACGTTCAGCTAGTGAACGTTTCGCTAACGTTCGTAAACTATTTGATTGGTTGCCGACGTGGCCATTTGGTTTAACGTGAGGCGCTTAAATCCAGTCTAGCGGACATTTTTTCCTGCTCGGTGTGGCTTGTAGCGCCCACAAAAGATTAAAATAGATGCATTGGTATACGTAATGTAGCTCTTGAAGTGCCCGTTATGGATGCGTGGTTGTTAAATAAAGGTGGCCTTTATAGCAGTTAGACCGAACATGACAGTCTTGTTCACACTAACATTACTTATATCGTGCTGAACATAGTACGAGGGTCATTTCATTCAACAGTGCTTTTTCACAGTGTAATATTGATTTGATATCGAGTTTTCAGACCCCTAAGTTGGTGCTAATAATGAAACATTTTAGGGGATGCTACAGTGAGAATAGATCCTGTAATTCTGCCGAGCAAGGAACACTATATTTGAGCTAAGGGACACTATATTTGAGCTAAGGGACACTATATTTGAGCTAAGGGTATAACCCCAAAAGGACAAAACAAGAAAACATTTTAAAAACGTCAATGTAAATTATGACATTTGTGGTTGATGAGTTGCGTCATTTGTCGTTGTGACATTTGTGACGTTCAGCGTTGTGACATTTGTGGTTGAGACATTTGTGACATTTGTGGTCGATGAGGACATTTGTGGCAGTAACATTGCGACATCTGTGGTCGTTGTGACATTTGTGGGCACTACATGGCTGAACGCAGCCCTGGTAATATTACACTAAGTCTTATTTCAGTTTTCCGTCAATATCATTATATGAGCTGGATTCAGTTGGCTAAACCAATGAAAGAAAGAAAGAAATTTTTATTTAACGACGCACTCAACACATTTTATTTACGGTTATATGGCGTCGGACATATGGTTAAGGACCACACAGATTTTGAGAGGAAACCCGCTGTCGCCACATAGGCTACTCTTTTACGACAGGCAGTAAGGGATCTTTTATTTGCGCTTCCCACAGGCAGGATAGCACAAACCATGGCCTTTGTTGAACCAGTTATGGATCACTGGTCGGTGCAAGTGGTTTACACCTACCCATTGAGCCTTGCGGAGCACTCACTCAGGGTTTGGAGTCGGTATCTGGATTAAAAACCCCAAGCCTCGACTGGGGTCCGAACCCAGTACCTACCAGCCTGTAGACCGATGGCCTAACCACGACGCCACCGAGGCCGGTCGCTAAACCAATGACGTCACTACGCTACGGAGCCATCAACAAAAACTCATCTGCCATGTACACCACATTAGAAAAATATATTATAAAATTACCACAAATATCCTGGACTATGTTACTAAAATTTAGAACATCAAACCATTACTTACCAATCGAAACAGGACGATGGAACAACACCCCAGTAGAAAGCAGACTATGTACACTATGTAACAAAAATGACATCGGAGACGAATTTCACTATCTACTTACATGCTCTTTCTTTAATAACTCCCGAAAAAAATTGTTAAAGCCATATTATTATAACAAACCCAGTATGCTGAAATTTTAACAATTAATTACCAATGACAAAATAAGTCTTCAAAAAAAGTTGTGCAAATTAATAAAAGAAATTACGGATAAATTCGGTAAACCTTAAAAAGAAATGTCTCCCAAGCTTATGCTGTCTTATTCCGATTACTACTATCCATGTTTGCATGTATATATGTATATATATCTGTATATATATATGTGTATACATGTATATATATATATATATATATATATATATATATATATATATATATATATATATACATATACTATATACATATATATATATATATATATATATATATATACATATACATATATATATATATATATATATATATATATATACATATACATACATACATACATACATATACATACATATAGATACATATAGATACATATATAGATAGATATATAGATAGATATATAGATAGATAGATAGATAGATAGATAGATAGATAGATAGATATAGATTAGAAATATATTTCATTTTGTATTATTATTATTAGACCTTTTTTGTTTTGATTTTGTACATATAAATTTTCTCCTGTAAACCCCATCTTGTCACTGTCATATAATTATTGTAAATGTACCTCATATGCCACTGGATAGCGGCCTGAGTGAAATAAAGTTCTGTTCTGTTCTGTTCTGTTCATACAATCATAAAAATGCTAAGTATCTGACATAATAAGTTCGCTAACGACGTATGGTATTGATTGTAACTGCATGTGTCCATAGGCATGTAAGGTATGACGTAATATTAAATAGATGGGGGTAATTACCTTTTTTTTTGTTTCTTTAGCCTTGATAACATACACTTTGAAGCATATTCATAGCCAGCTCTGTCGAATGTGGTCTAAAATAACTTGGCGAGCACTAAAACAAGTAGCAGGTGCTGTGGTATGGAATCGCCTGCAATGCCTCGTTTTATGAAGCGATCTTAGCGCAAAGATCATTTTAAGTGCATGGTGTATAATGCTCTTAAGATGGTCTTAGCGCTAAGATCATTTTGTAAAACGGGGCCCTGGTAGGTGAAAAAGGCAAATCTTAAACTTTAAAAGGCACTATGAAGCTTTTTTATAAATCCACTTTTAAACTGAAGAAGTAACTGTTCTATTAGTCTGGGACTGCAACTGACACTTGCGTCTTTTACTCACACACACACACACACACACACACACCACACCACACACACACCACACACACGCCACACCACACCACACCACACACACACCACACCACACACACACCACACACAGACACACCACACACCCACCACACACCCACACACACCACACCACACCACACACACCACACCACACACACCACACACACACCACACCACACCACACACACCACACACACACACACCACACACACACACACATACCACACACACACATACATACACACACCACACACCACACCACACATCACACACACACCACACACACACACCACACACACACAGACACATCACACGCACACACACCACACTCACACCACCTCCACTACCACCACCACCACCAAGCCACCGGCTAAACACGACCCCCTGATAGTTCTGCTCTGAAAGCATAAATACTGTAGATTACGTCGGAAACAATAGTTATTTTTACTTGCTATTTGAGATAATCGAATAATCGATCACGCACATCAAAACGCACGTTAACAATCGCATTGATCATCGTTTCACATTGCAATTACTGAATGTGTCACATTGATTGTACATTGATTGGACTTATTTTAATCAGATATAACTTTGAAAGCCATACATTTTGCTGTTTGGATTTACGTATTCCAAACCATGTAAGGGAGTAAAAAAACAGAAGACTGTTTAAGACTTATACAGGTGCAAGTCCAGGGCAGACTCCTGAAGAAATCAAGGGGAGAATTCAAGCTATGTGTTCTCGGCCATTTGCTGGACGCCTACCAAAGTGCCATCTCTCACCATATTATCAGGAATATCTGGCTCCGTGTTTATTGTAGTATGAACTCAAAACTAAATTAAAAGTGTGTGTTGTTTAACGACACCCTGGAGTACATTGATTAATTAATCATCGGCTATTGGATGTCAAACCTTTGGTAATTCTGACTCGTAGTCATCAGAGGAAACTCGCTACATTTTTTTTTTCTAATGCAGCAAAGGATCTTTTATATGCACTTTCGCACAGACAGGAAAACACATATCACGGCCTTTGTCCAGTTGTAGTGCACTGGTAGGAACGAGAAAAAAACCAATTAACTGAATGGATCCATCGAGGTGGTTCGATCCTGCGACGCAAGCACCCCAAGCGAGCACTCAACCGACTGAGTTAAATCCCGCCCCAGCTTAAATAAAGTCTTGCCGATACAAATAAGATATAGCAAAAATTTAAAACTTTGTCAAACTTTGGACTCTAAATTTAGTTTTATAAGCATGCACATGCCGACGCCAGGGGGTAAATGCCCCGCCTCATACTAAATTCTCATTACTGGTTTACGTACGCTTATTTTAAACCCACAAGCATTTTGAATAGACGAACGAAACACTACGCTACCACCACGTTAATAACACGAAGATCTGCTGACGGTTACCTTTCAAACAATCGTATAACAACGTGGAATTTCTCAAATTAGCTCCACCGAGGAAAACGTTTGATCTCAGTGTGTTTCTGGGTATATGGGTTACCAGAAACATCAACATTATGAATACTGAATATGTTTTCACAATTTATATTTTCCCCCTAGGAAAATGAAACTTCCAGAATTAGATGTGTGTTATTTTAGTCTTGCCGGTATATACGATATTCAATCAATAGACAAAACAGAACAAAAAAATACCTACATTCCTTCGATA
The DNA here is from genome assembly GCF_016097555.1 of Gigantopelta aegis. Taxonomy (NCBI): domain Eukaryota; kingdom Metazoa; phylum Mollusca; class Gastropoda; order Neomphalida; family Peltospiridae; genus Gigantopelta; species Gigantopelta aegis. Next base: position 65,871,655 of record NC_054702.1, read on the forward strand.
ACTTTTCAATTCGTCAGATCGAAACTTATCCAAAGAATGTTTCACGTTTTTGTTGGTGTGTTTTAAATCTGTTATTGATTGTGTGGTTGTAATTAAGTCTCGTCAGTAAGAACGGAACAAAAGCATGAAAGGAATTTCTGGTTTAAATATACGTCAACACGTTGTTAAAGCTATCCTACGTTTTCTGTTATTGTAACTTGTACGATATGCGAAGACTTTTAAACGTAATTACATATTAGAGATATTTTCGTGTTTAATAGTTATATGAGCATCTGAATTTTGAAACCCTATTGTTTGTAGAAGCCCAAACTGGATTTAGCCTTTCAATAATTTCGTAAATACGAAAATAATATGTATATATATTACGAAGTAAAATGAAAAAGACCAATTTATTTAATATGCAACTTTAGTCGTTAAAAAGGCTCTGTTAGTATGAAATATCTTACAATGGCTGAACACGTAGTATAGGATAGTTCCTTTATTAATATTCTTCTTCATTCTTGACGGTATTTTGTTTTTGTTTCTTTGTTGTTGTTTGTTTTGTTTTTTGTTCGTTTGTTTTTTGTCTTTGTTTGCTTATTTTTTGCTTTGCCATGTTTATATTCATTTAAGGTTTAAGCACGCTGTCCTGAACACATCCATATACTGTCAGTGTCCAGGTTGTCTGTCCAGGAGAAGTGGGATCAATACCAAAGTTAAACTTCAAGTTTGATCTGTTTAATGACATTGATTTATTAATCATCATGTCAAACATTTGGTAATTTTGACATATAGTCTTAGAGAGGAAACCCGCTACATATTTCCATTAGTAGCGGGGATTCTTTTATATGCATCAACCCACAGGCAAGATAGCACATACCACGGCCTTTGATATACCAGTCGCAGTTCACAAAAGAGGAAACCCGCTACATGTTTCCATTAGTAAGAAGGGATCTTTTATATGCACCATCCCATAGACAGGATGGCACATACCACGGCTTTTATATACCAGTCGTAGTGTACTGGCTGGAACGAGAAATAGTCCAATGAGTCCACCGACGAGGATCAATCCTAGACCGGCAGCGCATCAGGGGAGCGATTTACTACTGTTCGTGAAAGAAATTTCGGCGGGGTGGATTTAAACATTCACGCTGAGCGGGTCCACTTACGATTCAATATAGGGGTACGAACCCATTACCTCCCAGCTTTATTAAACTTAGTGTTGTTATAATATTATTATTTATTATTATTATTATTATTTATTCATTGTGATATATATATATATATATATGTTACTTTTTGTAATTTTCTTTGTAAATTATTTATTTGTCTTTATATTCAATTACAATCAAACAAGCTGTGCTAATGTCTGGGCTTTCAATGAACGACAGACGTGACTACTAACAGTGATGGGTGGATGTTCTTTTAGCATGTCCACATCCAATTAGGATCCAGGCATGTCCGCCTTGAGCATGATGTCCGACTTGTACTGACCCGTCCAGGACAGATACCAGTAATAGTGATTAACGAGGGAGAAAATCAGTATAGCAACCTAACAATTCCCCACTTAGCCTGACGGGCAGTATTTGGGGTTTGTCTTGGGATTTATCTCAGACGAGAGACCACGTTCCTGAGGTGTATGGGTCGTAGGGTCCAATCTCATCGACGGACCCATTGTCTAGTTGGTGTGTGTGTGTGTGTGTGTGTGTGTGTGTGTGTGTGTCTCTGTCCCTCTGTCTGTCTGTCTCTCTCTCTCTCTGTCTCTGTCTCTGTCTCTGTCTCTGTCTCTGTCTCTCTCTCTCTCTCTCTCTCTCTCTCTCTCTCTCTCTCTCTCTCTCTCTCTCTCTCTCCTCTCTCTCTCTCTCTGTGTGTGTGTGTGTGTATGTGAAAGAGAGAGATAGGGGAAAAGAAAAGAGAGAGAGAGAGAGAGAGAGAGAGAGAGAGAGAGAGAGAGAGAGAGAGAGAGAAGGGTGGGTAAGAGACTTTGTTCTCCAGTGGTGTCGTTACATGAAAAAGTGAACTCAAACTTTCTTTCACAATGAGGTGTCAGTACCGGGATATGACCCCAGCGTCTCTCAACCTTAGTCGTGACTGTTTGAGGTTTATTCAGCGGTTAGTAGTCGTCTAACTCAATTACGGTAATTGCGACACTGTCCAAATAACGTTGTTCACGCCATTCGGGCTACTTACACCGATTAGCAGCCAAGGGTCATGTTGCACAGTTTGAGCATCTGTTAGGGTTAGAGTTCCTCAGATGGAAGAAAAATAACAGACAATCCTTAAATAAATTCTTATCGGATCTGAATCTTTATTAAAGATAGAATCCGAATTGATGGGTTTTTGTTATCTGTTGAATTCAGGAAAGAAAATCCCTCACTGATCGAAATCAGTTCAATATCTTTCGCGAACGAACTTCTGGCAATAACCTGGAACCCTAAATTAGTCCGATTTGACGTAATTGACCGAACATTCAAGTCGGCTAATTGAAAATTCTGGTAATCTAAATTGTACTGACAGAAAAGCTATCGATATGCCATGTTTTTGTTAATGCTAAAATTAGCCAAGAAACATTTGGACTCGGTGGTTTAACTTGGATGAAATACCCACTGGCGTAGCCAAGATTTTATATGTTGGGCACCCACACTGTCAACGAGTCGTGATATATGGTGACAGGTAAATGTAGAAGTTGGTGGGGGGATAAAGAGATGTGACTGAGAGAGAGAGAGAGAGAGAGAGAGAGAGAGAGAGAGAGAGAGAGAGAGAGAGAGAGAGAGAGAGAGAGAGAGAGAGAGAGAGAGGTTATATTAGACAACCCCAATGTTCGGTAGAGTAACGAATGCGCTCAAACTCGACTTACCTGTATTTAATACTATTGAATGGAGGCATGTGTAAATTTAAATCCAAGTTTTTACATAACTTATCTTTATACTGCAATAGCACAAATATGGAATTAAATTTAATATAACTTTTCTGTGGGCCGGGCTTCCCTCCCCCCCCCCCCCCCCACCCTTCCTCCCTGCCTCTGGGGACTAAATAATTTCATAGGTAAATTATATATCTCTTTTAGACTTCCCCACCTAAAATTGCGTCAAATTAAATTTTTATTATTAGTGTAGAACAGGGTTATCTGTCTTTTAAGGACGCAGTGAAAATCATTAATGTTGGCATATTATTATTTATTATTTTGGCCTTAAATTTCTAAATTTCTAAATTGTTATAATAGTTAGGTTTTTCCTGCCCCGAGTGAGACCACCGATCATATCGGAGGCCGGACTCGGGGTAAGCGTGTTCTAAACTATATGGGTATATGAGCACGTTAAAAACATATCTAAGCTAAGCTAAACAAATAAGAACAGCTCTTCAATAGCAAATTTGCGTTCACGTTTACAATTAGCCTTCAAGAATATGAAACCCCTGTATATTTGTTCATAAAAGACGTCGAGTGTTAATAATCGGTGGGCGTATACTCCACATGTTGGCAGATGATTTCCTTTCACTACCTCGTTAACTTCCGTCATGGACAGACGGTCCGACAACCGATTAGCGTGTCTTAAGATAGCAATTTAGATTAGTGGTTGGAGGTTACTATGGAAATAAAATTGTAATTTATATATTACCAATATATGGAGGACACTGACACACACACCGCCCACACACACACACACATACCGTCCGCCCTCCCCCACACCGCCCACCCACACACACATACCACCAGCCCACCCCCCACCCCACCCCCACACACCGACCGCCCCAACCCTCCCCACGGGCTTGTGATCTGTGTGCAGAGAGGATTTCATGTGTCGAACCCGCCCACCTGCTTAAGACAATTTTATTTCTTTTTAAAATGTATTTTCCGGAGCAGCATATCTCGGACCCCCAACCCTTAGAAACTACGCTCTCCACAGTCTTCACCCACCCCACCCCCCCCCCCCACCCCCCACCCCCACCCCGCACCAACAACGGCACACGCACCGGCTACATCAAAACACAAGTAGAGAGAAAAACAATAAGCTTGACTTACCGAATCCAGGCACTAGAATGTTAAGAATGAGACAGGACACCGCCACCGGTTTTGTCATGGCCGGTATAGAATCCCTCAGACTGGTGTCCCCCTCCGTCAGCTTCTCCTTTGACCTGTGCGTAACCACCACGTGGGAGTGATTCCCCGCCAGGTAGCCCGGCAGAATCGGACGACCGTAACCCCCAATGTATGCCTTCCGCTGAAGTCGGGGGGACGGGTTCGGGGTCGACGACCCGCCGCTGTATACGACCTGCATCTCACTTGTGGACACGAGAACAGAAGAAAAACAATCACAAACAGAACAAAATCTGTATCAGTCCGGTAGTCTATATATGTGTTTGTACAATTCAAAATGGACTACGTTTCTCTTTTGTCAACAAATAAAAGTTGAGCGACAGAAGAGAAACAAAAAGAAAAAAACAAAACCCTAACCACTTATGTAGCTGATGATTGCATTGTATCCAAGGGATGCTCTGCTACTCCGCCATAGCTACGGTGAAAAACAGTTCCAAGTATTCTTAATAAACAATAGCACACCTTTATTCGAGCACAGACTATTTGACAATGTAAACAGAATTGTGGGAGCTAGTTATCTTTCCATATGTTGCGCTTTTTCACAGCCGCTGCCCATTGGCTGTCGCTGACTGGTGTATTGGTTAGAACTGCTATAACTGGAGGTGTGTGTGCGTTTCTGTATGTGTGCTCCACCAGTATGTGTGTGTATGTGTGTGTGTCACACGATGGCTTGCAGATGAAACGTAATTCTTGCATCGATCGGTCCTCCCCGCGCGTGTTTGTGGCAGTTGAGTTTGCGAAAAAGATTCTAGTCAGCGTAACAGCTGTCGGGATTTCAGACGCGTGATCTCACGGATGGGACTTGGCGGCGTTGATTTACGAGCGGCGCATGGCGTGTGAGGGGTGTAGAGATGCTTTTTAGGAGCACTTCAAGAATCTCGTCCATACAGAGCCGTGTCTAGCCCAAAAAACCAAATACTTAGGCGCGCGCGTGTGTGTGTGTGTGTGTGGGGGGGGGGGGGGGGGGGTTACAGTAAAAAAAACCCATCCCCAATGAATCAGGGCACTGTAAAAGAATATTGATATCTTCCCCAGCTAAATAAAAAAGGTATTTTTAAACTACCACTTGTACCACGCTACGTACAACCCTAGAGCCAGTTTCACAAAACGTCTGTTAGCAAAGTTTACGTCAGCGCCAAAAGTTTACATATGTTTGGTATCTATTTTATACAGAAAATTTCATCATTACAGAAGATGTAACATTTGTAAAAGCAAAATAAAAATAAAATATGTGTTCTTCAAAATATATTTATTGTACTTTTAATGATAATAAGAATTTTTTTATTTACGTTTACGTGCACAACTAGCCTGGCTTTACCCTGTTTTGTGAAACTGGGCCCTGTATATATTTGCTTCTGATGTAGAAAATGAAAATAAAATCATGCATTCATTTTTTTTTTTTTTTTCCAATTAAGGTTCAAGCACGCTTCCCTGGTCACACACTTCAGTTATCAGGACCGTCTATCCAGGACAGTGGGTTAGTGGTTAGTTGTTAGTAAGAGAGAAGGAAGGAAATGGTTTATTTAACGACACACTCAACACATTTTATTTACGGTTATATGGCGTCAGACATATGGTTAAGGACCACACATATATCGAGGGAGGAAACCCGCTGTCGCCACTTCATGGGCTACTCTTTTCGATTAGCAGCAAGGGATCTTTTATATGCACCATCCCATAGACAGAATAGCACATACCACGGCCTTTGATGTACCAGTCGTGGTGCACTGGCTGGAGCGAGAAATAGCCTAATGGGCAAGGATCGATCCCAAACCGACCGCGAATCAAGCGGACGCTTTACCACTGGGCTACGTAGTAAGAGAGAAGTCGGTGTAGTGGTATTACACCTACACACTGAATCGTTAAAACTCGCTTTGGATGCGAAGCGGCTGGAAGGCGAACCCAGTACCTACCAACCTTATGTCCGATGACTTAACTACTGAGGCCGGTAAATCTGTCATTTTGCAGTTTGTTTTTATCTTGTTATTACTCGACTTTAACACTCCACACAAAGTTGGTACAGAAAAAGGGATGCTGTGTGTGCGCATCTCCTTCTTTGAATTTCAAAGTGGCTACAATTGTCTGTTTAATAAATGAATGTAATGAATTTATTTGTATATAATGCATGTTAGTATACTTTGAAATATTGTGGGGTCGGGACGTAGCCCAGTGGTAAAGCGCTCGCTTGATGCGGTTTGAGATTTATCCCTGTCGGTGGGTCTATTAGGTTATTTCACAATTCAGCCAGTACACCACGACTGGCGTATCAAAATACGTGGTATGTGCTATCCTGTTTGTGAAATGGTGCATATAAAAGATCCTTTGCTACTTCTCGAAAAATGTAGCTGGTTTCCACTGTAATAATAGATATGTCAAAATTACCAAATGTTTGACATCCAATACTTGCCAATAGCCGATTATTAATAAATCAATCTGCTCTAGTGGTGTCGTTAAACCAAACTTTTTTATGAATACTGCAGAATCTCGTCCATACAGAGCCGTGTCTAGCCAAAAAAAAACAAATACTTAGGCGTGTGTGTGTGGGTGGGGGGGGGGGGGGGGGTGTTACAGTAAAAAACCCAGCCCCAATGAATCAGGACACTGTAAAAGAATATTGATATCTTCCCCAGCTAAATAAAAAAGGTATTTTTAAACTACCTATTGTACCACGCTAACTCTGCACTTACAATAAAGTAGAAGTGTTAATGGGTTTATATCTGTTATTCCTAATTTATCTTGTCTTAAATAATCACGAACAAGTGTTAGCATCTGTCAAGATCACTTAATTGAGCAATTATTCAATGTTTGGATGAGAATGAAAAAAAAAAGACAAACAAGCGCATTCATTTAAAGTTGCTACCATTTCTTTCTCTATTCTTTAGATTGTGGGAGCGGGACGTGGCCCAGTGGTAAAGCGCTCGCTTGATGCGCGGTCGGTCTCGGATCGATCCCTGTGTAGGCTCAGTGGGCTATATCTCGTTCCAGTCAGTGCACCACGACTGGTATATCAAAAAAACATTATTTCTTTAGATGGTAGAATGTTCTGGGGGACATTTGAATTGTTGATTTCCTAAAACGTAATGTCCTGGCATCTGAGTCATGCTGAAGTTTATTTTTCTTTATCAATACCACTAGAGCACATTGATTTATTAATCATCGGCTATTAGATCATTAGATGTCAAACATTTGGTAGTATTGAAATAGCTTATAGAGAAATCCCGCTTCATTTTTCCAGTAGTAGCAATGGATCTTTATATGCACCATCACACAGACAGGATAACACATACCACGGCCTTTGATATACCTGTCGTGGTGCACTGGCTTGAACAAGAAATAGCCCAACGGGGATCGATTCCAGACCGACCGCGCATCAAGCGAGCGCTTTATCACTGGGCTACGTCCCGCTCCTGGGGCATTGTGACGGTAAATGCTCTTAAATTTGTGGCGATTTTAATTGTTTTAGAAGGCCGTGTGCAGTTCCACATGCACTTAGCTAGCTGGGCAACTTGTTACGTAATATCTCCGCGCGACCGTACACTCTTAGCCCAGGTGCGGAGCCATGTGGCGAGTAGTTAAGTAATACCTCTGCGAGTGCGGGTTTTACAACCGTGATTTGGCGACCAAGGCGTCAGTAAGTCTGACGATCAGAGAGAAATATACTGACTCTAGTAGAGGTGAAATATCAGATGATAGGGGGAGGTACCGCCTTGTACCCCCAGGCGAATTCTGAATTTTATAATAAATAGCTAGTTTTTAGAGATTCGAGGAGAACGAAAAAGGACGGCTCCCAGGGAACGTAGTCCGTTGGACTTTGGTAAATATTTTTATTTCTGCTCTGTGTATAACCTTGATGTGATTGATGTGACTTTAAATATTTTAATACTGTATTATACCAATATTCTTTAGACAGTGTCTTCGGTCATCTGACGAAGTAAATCGTAGACTTTTTGTTCTAACATTATACGAGTATTTGGTAATATAAAGCTTAGCCAGTCATCCTAGAGGACCTAGGTAAACTGTAGGTTATTGTCTTTATTGTGATAGGTACCAGTATTAATTCTGTGTTACAAGGTTACTGAATGAGTAGTTAAGGGTTAATTAAAAATTGACCAGTTAGGAATAGAGCTGTAATTCCTTTATTAATTAAGTTCCCCTGGAAGCGTTTTCTCAATTATCACACGTTACTGAACGAGTAGTAAGGGTTAATTAAAAATTAACCAGTTAGGAATGGTGTTGTAATTCCTTTATTAATTAACTTCTCCTGGAAGCGTTTCTCAATTATCACACGTGTGGGTGTGGTGTAACGGTGAAGTGATTCGCATATTGTGTAACTAGACACCTAGAGATTAACTAATTAAGTGATCAGTTCTGGGTTGTTATTATTGCTGTTATTAATTAACTACTACGGCTGTACATTTGTCAGCGTAGGATAATACAGATTCCAAAGTGTATTGTGTTTTGTTGTGTTTCTAGTGAGCTAAACGTGCTATAATAATATATACTTTATATAAGATCGTATCTCTGATCATACCTAGAGACGAGCCATACTAGGGTTTAACCGCCTGTTACAGAGAGATCTAATAGATATACAGTTAGGAGAGATATTTTGATAATCGTGTTTTATTCAGTTACGGGAATTATAGAATCCCCGTGACAGGAGTAGAAAATTGAGGGCTCGTCCGGGATCTGAAACGGGACATGCATATTTAAAAAAGTATTGTTTGTAAATGGGGGCTTTATAAAATATTTTTACAAATTTACCAGAAGTAGCACGTTGTTCACTAGAAAATTAATTAATAATAAGTGTGTCATATCTAAACATGGATAAGAATTTGCTGGATAGGCCTACGCTCAGTGTAGTGGAGATTAAGCGAGCACGTAAGGCCGAGTTAGTTGAAATCGCGGGTGAGCGAGAAATTGATTTAACATCAGCTAAAACCTTAGGAGATATAAGGACAAATATTATCCAGGAAGTTTTTGGTGATAGTCCTGTTATGGAAGACAGTGAGATTGTTCCAGAGATAGAGATAAATGAGTTAAGTGTGGAACAACAATTAGCTTTTAAAAAGCTTGAGTACGAAAGAGAGGAACGTGCATTAGATAGAGAGAGAGAGAGAGAGAGAGAGAGAGAGAGAAAGAAGGTAGAGATAGAGAAGATAGAGAGAGGGATAGAGAAGATAGAGAGAGAGATAGGGAAGATAGAGAGAGGGATAGAGAAAGGGAGAGAGAGAGAAGAGAGGGATAGAGAGAGAGAAAGAGAAGATAGGGATAGAGAGAAAGAGAGAGAAAGAGAAGATAGGGATAGAGAGAAAGAAGAAAGGAATAGAGAATTCCAGTTAGAAAAATTAAAAGTGGAACATGAGTTAAAGTTGAATACTGAAGAAGTTAGACGTGAGGCAGGAAATGGTTTTAACATGTCGGAGGCTTATAGATCAGTGCCTGTATTTGACGATCAGGAGGTAGACATGTTCTTCCAACTTTTTGAACGGGCCGCTAAGCAGCTAAATTGGCCGCAGTCTAAGTGGACATTGTTAGCCGTGTCTAAGTTTAAGGGGAAGGCTAGTGTAGCTTATAATTCAATGAGTGATGAGCGAGCAAGTCAGTACGACCTAGTTAAGGCTGCGGTGTTGAGGGCGTATGAATTACGACCTGAGGATTATCGTTTACGGTATAGCGAGTTGAGAAAAACGCCGGGTCAGTCTTATAGTGAGTTTGTGGCTAAGAAGGCAGGGATGTTTGATAAATGGGTGGTGTCTCATCAGGTAGAGTCATATACCGAGTTACGGGAGTTGTTGATCTTACAGGACATTAAAAATGGATTACCAGTTAGCTTACGTATTCACTTAGAGGATCGTGAAGTCAAAAAGATAGAGGAGGCAGGCATAGTGGCAGATGATTACGTGTTAATACACAAAGCTCAGGCAGTACCGGGTAGCTCTTTACAACAGGGTGATAAGAAGAAATTTCAGCCAGGTTTTTCCCGGGAAAGTAACTATCGGGGAGAGTCATCTAGTTGGTCAGCTAGTCAGGCAAGGAATGCACCTGGTGGGCAAAGTAAGGATAGACCTGCATTATCAGCCAATGCACGAACTTTTCGTCCACATTGCAGTTACTGTAAAAAGGATAACCATCTTATCGGGGACTGTTTTAAAAGGAAACGCGATAATGCGCAAGTGGTCGGTTTAGTGAGGTCAGCTCCGTTAGCGAGAGAGTTAATGGTTAGTCCCATGGCAGAGAAAGTAAACCCGTATGTGTCCACTGGTATGGTTTGTGATGTGAAACAAGAGTTGTGTCCTAAGGCAATATCAATCTATAGAGATACCGGGTGTAGTCAGAGTCTGATAACGCAAAAGTGTTTAGCTGGTATTGAAAATTCAGATACATAGGACATAGTTTGGCTTTAAGCTCGGTTACTGGAGAAAAAATGGTTGTCCGGTTACATAAGGTTTTCTTGTGTTCGAAGTTTGTGACGGGACCAGTCGTTATGGGTGTTGTGAAGGACTTGCCTGTTGAAAACATAGGAGTTTTGTTGGGTAATGATTTGACTAGTCAGTGTTGTCAGCCGACATGTGACCAATTGTTAATTAAAGACAGCCCTTTACCAGTAGAAGAGAGGGAGGTTGATGAGATTAGATATCCTGCGTGTGTAAAGACTAGGGCTATGGCCAGTAGGTTATCACGGGATCTAGAGGATATTTGTGATTTGTCTGATACGTGTGTGAGCCATGAAATTGGAGTGGATGAGGTTATCAGTAAAATGGTAGATAAGTCAACTGACAAATTAAATGTGGTGGAACCTGTTGATCTCCCGCAGAGGGGAATTGAACCAGTTGTCTTTGATAGAGGGGATTTACCTTGTAATAGACAAGAGTTAATTCTAGAGCAGGGGGCTGATCCAAATTTGTTGGCAGCTCGCACTACCTTGTTAACTGTGGACAAGGGAGTATTAATAAATAAGAGAGTTAGAGATGGGAGGTTGCCGGCGACCGAACTAGCTAGGAAGCAACTGAGCCATGCTCAGAGCAAAATAAAATCAGTGTTTGATAGGAAGGCTAAGAGTCGGGAATTTAAACCAGGGGATAAGGTGCTGCTGTACCTTCCCATTAAACGGGGTTCTGTGCAGAACAGGTATTTCGGGCCCTATGTTGTGCTCAAACGAGTTAATGAGACAGGGTATGTGATAAACACTCCTGATAGGGTTAGGAAAAGTAGGTATTGTCACATCAATTTGCTAAAAGGTTATTTTGACAGACTGCCGATAGTTCCAGAGAGACCGGTCCAAATTGAGAGACACTCAATTTCCTGTGATGACGTCAAGACTGCGGAGATCAAGTTGGCCAACAGCCAGATTCTAGCAGACTTGAACCCCCAGCGAGCAAAGCTGACTACATTGATACAAGACAATGTTTCCATTTGTCGGGACCTTCCAACGGTTACCAATACCTTAAGCCAAGATGTGCGCTTGGAACCCAACGCTACACCGCGTCGACAGCATGCCTATCGGAGAAAACCTGGAAAACGTGCGACGCTGAGAAAGAAGGAAACGAAGTTCCATTGGTCAGGTGAATGCGAGAAGTCATTCAACCGTCTCAAGCAGAGGCGCTACTCGTCTCCCGTGATGGCAGCACCAGACTACCGAATGCCGTTCAAGCTAGCTGTGGGTGCCAGTGACGTGGGTGCTGGAGCTGTGCTGTTCCAAGAAGACGAAGACGGACTGGACCATCCTAATGAAAGCCTCCAACCAGAGAGTTTTGAGATGGAGTCTTCTTCTGCAAGAATACCCAATTACCATTGGACATATCAAGGGCACATCCAATGTAATCGCTGATGCCCTGTCCCGAAGTTGAACGTTATGATAATGTGTTGACATTCTTTATTCTGTTTTGTTTATATATATTTTATTTGTATACCAGGGACTCAGAGACTCAGTGTGATTACTGGTAGTCACCTTATTATTACATGTGTTATAAATGCCCGTATGCGTCGGTTAACGCACCTTTTTGTTTTAATGTAGTATATTTCCCTATTCCTAGAGTAGAGGAAATATCCTTTTTGAGGTGGGGGTGTGTGACGGAACATGCTCTTAAATTTGTTTTCGCCTGTGGCGATTTTAATTGTTTTAGAAGGCCGTGTGCAGTTCCACATGCACTTAGCTAGCTGGGCAACTTGTTACGTAATATCTCCGCGCGACCGTACACTCTTAGCCCAGGTGCGGAGCCATGTGGCGAGTAGTTACGTAATACCTCTGCGAGTGCGGGTTTTACAACCGTGATTTGGCGACCAAGGCGTCAGTAAGTCTGACGATCAGAGAGAAATATATCGACTCTAGTAGAGGTGAAATATCAGATGATAGGGGGAGGTACCGCCTTGTACCCCCAGGCGAATTCTGATTTTTATAATAAATAGCTAGTTTTTAGAGATTCGAGGAGAACGAAAAAGGACGGCTCCCAGGGAACGTAGTCCGTTGGACTTTGGTAAATATTTTTATTTCTGCTCTGTGTATAACCTTGATGTGATTGATGTGACTTTAAATATTTTAATACTGTATTATACCAATATTCTTTAGACAGTGTCTTCGGTCATCTGACGAAGTAAATCGTAGACCTTTTGTTCTAACATTATACGAGTATTTGGTAATATAAAGCTTAGCCAGTCATCCTAGACGACCTAGGTAAACTGTAGGTTATTGTCTTTATTGTGATAGGTACCAGTATTAATTCTGTGTTACAAGATTACTGAAAGAGTAGTTAAGGGTTAATTAAAAATTAACCCGTTAGGAATAGAGCTGTAATTCCTTTATTAATTAAGTTCCCCAAGAAGCGTTTCTCAATTATCACACGTTACTGAACGAGTAGTAAGGGTTAATTAAAAATTAACCAGTTAGGAATGGTGTTGTAATTCCTTTATTAATTAACTTCTCCTGGAAGCGTTTCTCAATTATCACACGTGTGGGTGTGGTGTAACGGTGAAGTGATTCGCATATTGTGTAACTAGACACCTAGAGATTAACTAATTAAGTGATCAGTTCTGGGTTGTTATTATTGCTGCTGTTATTAATTAACATTTGTACATTTGTACATTTGTCAGCGTAGGATAATACAGATTCCAAAGTGTATTGTGTTTTGTTGTGTTTCTAGTGAGCTAAACGTGCTATAATAATATATACTTTATATAAGATCGTATCTCTGATCATACCTAGAGACGAGCCATACTAGGGTTTAACCGCCTGTTACAGAGAGATCTAATAGATATACAGTTAGGAGAGATATTTTGATAATCGTGTTTTATTCAGTTACGGGAATTATAGAATCCCCGTGACAGGCATGCAGTCATTGTGACTGGAATGGTAAAATAAATCTATAGCATTCTGTTTTAGCTCACTAAATATTATCAGCTATTGTCAACAGCGTTGCTTTATTGTTCTGTGGCGGGATTTAGCTCAGTCGGTTGAGTGCTCGCTTGAGGTGCTTGTGTCGCAAGATCGAATTACCTCGGTGGATCTATTCAACTGATCGGGGTTTTTTTCTCGTTCCATCCAGTACACCCCAACTGGTCAAAGGCCGTGTGCTTTCCTGTCTGTGGGAAAGTGCGTATAAAATATTCCTTGCCGTATTAATAAACATGTAGCGGGTTACCTCTGATGACTACGAGTCAGAATGATGATTAATTAATCAATGTGCTCTAGTGGTGTCGTTAAACAAAACAAACTTTAACTTTGCTTTATTGTCACAGACAAATCATTTGATAATAATGTTAGGGTTAGGGATCTCAAAATCAATACCAAAAGGGTATTCTAATCCATGACCGCACATTGTGACCACTCATCGCCATACTAATTTAACAGTAAGTATTTAATTCAGAATATACTGAACGAGAAAAGTAACGCAAATATTAATTTAGTCTTTTTAAAATTTATTTAAAAGTATTCACTTTGAATCCCAATAGTCTTTGTGGCCATTAAAATTACCAGTGTCTTGCGAACATTTTAGGCCTATTTAGACCCTTTATCTACAGAAGTCATTTTATCAAGGAAGGATATGTTTTATTTAAAGACGCACTCAACACATTTTATTTACGGTTATATGGCGTCAGACATATGGTTAAGGACCACACAGATATATAGAGGAAACCCGCTGTCGCCACTTCATGGGCTACTCTTTTCGATAAGCAGCAAGGGATCTTTTATATGCACCATCCCAAAGACAGGATAGCACATACCACGGCCTTTGATATACTAGTTGTGGTGTACTGGCAGGAACGAGAAATAGCCCAATGGGGCCACCGACAGGGATCGAACTCATTTTATCAAGAAAAATATGTATACGTATGTTAAAATATTCGCTCTTTTGTTTTTTTTGTTCAGAATACATTTCTTAAAATTGCTATCTCACCTCCTTATCTATTACATTTTTCAGTGCACCACAACTGGCATATCAAAGGCCGCGGTATGTGCTGTCCTGTCTTTGGAATGTGCATATAAAAAATCCCTTGCTACTAATGGAAAAAAATGTTGCGGGTCTCCTCTCAAAGACTATATGTCACAATTACCAAATGTTTGACATCCAATAGCCGATGATTAATAAATTAATGTGCTTTAGTGGTGTCGTTAAACATAACAAACTCTAACTATTACATTTTTCACTAAAGCAGAAATTAAACACAACTACAGTATTATTTAGTGACGTTTCAAAGACTGGCTCTACCGACGTGATGATCGATTGTGTGGGGAAATGTTAACTGTAACTGTTCTTTCTGTTTTGGTGATAGAATTGATGTTACTATGCTGGGTTTGGGGTTTGTTTTCATGCGTACATAAAGACAAAATAGATTAAATATTATATTAAATGTAAAATTGAGGTGGGATTTAGCTCAGTCGGTTGAGTGCTGGCTTGAGGGGCTTGCTTAGCTGGATTGAACTACCTTGGTGGATCCGTTCAGCTGATTCGGTTTTTTCTCGTTCCAACCAGTGCACCACAACTGGTCAAATGCCGTGGTATGTACTTTCCTGTCTGTGGGAGTCAGAATTACCAAATCTTTGACATCCAATAGCCGATGATTAATTAATCAATGTTCTCCAGTGGTATCGTTAAACAAAACAAACTTTAAAGAAAACAAACTTTGCTTGTGGGTTGCCTAGTAATTGTACCTGTAAAACAACCGTGACCTACTTTTTTCAATGTCAAGACATCGGTTCCATAATGTATTGAAACAGTAATTTATCTCAAGTGCGTTCATTAAATGATGTGAACAATAATGTTTTTAATCACAAATGGGTTATGTTTGTAAAATCAATTTTAGATGATGTTGGTTGTACATATATATGGTCCTCACAGTGCAATGGTATTACTAGTTGTTCATTGTTGAAAAGATCTATTTCCTCAAGGCTTACAGATCAATACTTACAATCATGGTACACTCACGTTAATAACTCATCCAAAGCTTCAAATTATAAATTATAAAAAAAATGCTGTTGCATTCGAGACGTATCTCACACTTATAGAGAAAAAACACTGGTGTGCATTATTTCGATTCAGGTTTTCAAATCATAATCTTCCTATTGAAACTGGCAGATGGAAAAATGTATCACCAAACAATCGAATATGTCCATTATGTAAAAATTACGACATCGGAGATGAGTTTCATTATATATTTACATGCATGTTTTTTTTTAAGAATGAAAAAAATCGCTATTTACCCGCTTTCTGTCAATCAATACCAAATATATATAAATTTTATAAATTATTTAACTCTAAGAAAGCTGGTGTCCTTAAAAAAAACTTTCTATATTTTGTAACTTAGTTATGAATACTTTCAAACCCTCTGGCTGATTTTCTGTGTGTTTTTGTATTTATGTATGTTATTGTACTTTCACCATCGTGTCACAATGTATTAATTGTTCTATGTAAATATGTCCTCATATGCCGTAGAATACGGCCTGCGTGTAAATAAAGTTCAGTTGAGACACAGTGAGTGGTGTTATGTAGTCTTCACATGAGTTGGATTTTTAGCTCAGTTGGTAGATTGTTCGTATGACGTGTTTGAATCGTAAGATCGAACCTTCTCGGCTAATTTAGAGTTTTCCAGCCAGTCCGTGACAACTGGTATATCAAAAGCCGTGGCATGTGTTGTCCTGTCTGTGGTAAAGTACATACAAATTTATATAAAATATATCTTGCTACTGATGGTAAACAAAATTGCTGGGTTTTCTCTGAAGACTATTTGTCAGAATTGCTAAATTTTGACGTAAATTTTTTATTAATAAATCAAAGTGGTCTAGTCGTGTGCTTGGAAAAAAAAATTCTAATAAATATACCCTTTCTTTGCCTTATTCCAAAGATCGTGTTAGAAGTGTTTGCAGAACCTCGCCCGTCAGTTGTTGACTTGTCTGGTCGGTCCAGACTTGACACGGACAGTTTTATTTTACGAGTCAGACTGATTCCGTCCACTTCTGTTTGTTAACTCGCCGACAGACGGCGCGATGAAAAGAATCTGCCCAGACCTGTCAGTAACCGGCCTCTGTAACGTAGCTATTGGTAAAGCGCTCGTCTGATGCGCGGTCGGTCTAGGATCGATCCCCGTCGGTGAGCCCATTAGGCTATTTCTCGTCCCAGCCAGTGCACCGCGACTAGTATATTAAAGGCCGTGGTATGGGCTGTCCTGTCTGTGGGATGGTGTATATAAAAGATTCCTTGCTACTAATGGAAAAATGTAGCGGGTTTCCTCGAAATCAATTGGATGTTAAACATTTGGCCTCCAATAGCCGAGGTTTGATATAACAATATGCTCTGGTGGTGTCGTTAAACAAAACAAACTTTAACTTCATCATGACTTAAACGAACCACAAACGTACTTGTAAAGCTATGTCTAATTTATAAGTCATTACGTTTATTCTCCGGATGACAAGTCAAGCGTCGTACACTTCCCCAATGAACGTACTTCAAGGAGATAAAAAAAAAAGTACTGATGATTAAGTATATCAATCAGATGTAATACTAGAGGAATTAATTATTTATGTATTGCTTAACGCTAGTGTGCGTAGGAACTGAATTGTGAAAGAGCTCTACGTTTGCGGTAGGTGTGATATTAAAAATCCATCAAACCGATTTCGCTTGTATCGTGACCAAGCCATTGTTTATGGTGTTGGTAGGTACTGGGTTCGAATTCCTGTACCGGCTCCAACCCGAAATAATGTTTAATTGGAGGTCTATTATACGACCACGACGCCCATTCCTCTATCAGATATCTCACCACCATTGTTTTTATACAGCCGAGAATGCACACACGAAAATACATTTAAAATTTTAAAAAATGAAATCCAAGGAGTAGGGTTACAATTATGGTTATCTTCTAGCGATGCCATTATGATAAGCGGCAGTCGTTGAAAGAAATCTTTGATGATATATTGATATTTTGCTTTTGTTTAAATTATAAAGTGATTCATATTTGGAGCTATGGTGACGAATGTTTATTCAATAATTATTAAAATGTTATAGTTCTTTAGCAAGCAATTTTGGGTTAGACTGATACTTAAGAAAACAAGGGCGTTAACTCTGTGAGATGGTTCTCGTAACAGAAGGCCAGTCGTCTGTTAAAGTTCAGTTTGGAAAATTAATAAATATCTGTGTTTGATTTTTGAATATGAAGTTCTGCAAAACATTAAAACCAGTCAGGGGACCTACAATCCCTATACTAATACTAACAACATGTATGACCTATTCTGGGCATATTCAGTCAGATATTGTCGTCTGCTGGTTGTATTGTAATTTCAAATTACAGGCATATAAAAATAACATTGGAAAAATTAGAATTGTAAAATATTAATATTGTTTTTTCCAGAAAATCGCATAAGCGTATGGGCTCCCGTTTTTGTAGCTTTTTTCGGAATTAAACGAAAATGCCCGAATCTGGAAAAAATTAGCATTGTTACCAACCAGCTATATAGCGTTGTTAACGAATCACTGCACATTTTTACATGGATTACAATTAATTTTGAGGGTAGAATACTGGAAATACATGGTTAAAAGGTCTTAGGTTAGCACATTTTGCCCGAATATTAGTATAATTTTTGCCTGAATTTGAGGAGTTGCTACAGCATGGGGGGGGGGGGGGGGGGGGCAGTGTTGCCCTTTCTCTCTCCCCCCCCCCCCCCCGTCTCGTACGCTTATGACAGCACATATCACCGCCTTTGATATACCAGTCGTGGGGCATTGGCTGGGACAAAATAAAAATCCAATCAGAGTATTGGTCCATCCATGTGATTCGATCTTACGATGCAGGCACCTCAGACGAGCGCTCTACCGACTGAGTCCCCGTGTTTTACTGCACCATGTACCGATTTCAATCTCTGGTATTCATTTCATTTCATTTCAACTTATTTTCGTGCTTATATCCAATTAAGATTCAAGCACGCTGTCCTGGGCACACACCTCAGCTATCTGGGCTGTTTGTCCAGGACAGTTGGCTAGTGGTTAGTGAAAGAGAAGAGGGTGTAGTGGCCTTACACCTACCCATTGAGCCCTTAAGAACTCTCTCTGGGTGTGAGCCGGTACCGAGCTGCGAACCCTGTATCTACCAGCCTGTTGTCCGATGGCTTAACCACTGCGCCACCGATGCCGGTATCTCTGGTGTATACTGCACAACAACCATATACTGGCTAAATAAAGTATATTACGGTAATTCATATGGAACTGATAACAGTATTTGTACCGATAATCAATGTAATACTGTATTACTACCAATCAGAGCTGAATAACTGGCTTTTACTCCGTAAATAGTTGATGCTGCACCTGACCGTATAGACACGAAACTTGGGCGAGATTTAGCTCAGTCGGTTGAGTGTTCGCCTGAGGTACCTGCGTAGCAGGATCGAACCACCTCGGTGGATCCATTCAGCTGATTGGGTTTTCACTCTTCCAACTAGTGCACCACAACTGGACAAAGGCCGTGGTATGTGCATTCCTGTCTGTAGGAAAGTGCATATAAAAGATCCTTTGCTAGTGGGTTTCTTCTGATGACTACGAGTCAGAATGACCAAATGTTTGACATCCAATAGCCGATGATTAATTAAACAAACGTACTCCAGTGGTGTCGTTAAACAAAAACAAACTTTAATTTAATTTAACTTTAGACACGAAACTCGGACACCGAACGTGGTGCTTTTAATGTGTTATATTTGGGACACTGTGGAGGAAGAGGGAATGAGTGCGGGAGGGGGTGTCACCGTGTTGCTGCAGAGTGTCCTACTGTGAAATGTTGTCAAATATATCTATATATGAACGGTAGGGGTACTTGTGAACACTTGCTATGTAATATAAATTTAAAGAAATTTACCGTGAAGAGCAATATGACATGCTCATCAACAAATATAATTTATGTTTAAAATGTGCAAACTGTGGGGGTTTTACATCGGACAGCAGGGCCGTAGCTAGGGGGGGGGGGGGCAACTGAGTCGTTAATAGTGTAAAAAAAACCTCCTTAAAGGTAAAGAAGAGAATTTTCTTTAAGTATCTATAATGTTTTCCGGATTTTTTTTTTTGGGGGGGGGGGGGCAACTACCCTCCGTGCCCTGCCCCACCCCCTCCCCGCTAGCTACGGCCCTGAACAGTGAGCTTATCTCCGACACTGAGTAACTGTTCGTAGACCACAAATTGTGCATGCAGAACACAGACACCGACACATTCATTCTTGTGCGGCTGATAGTTTCAAGATATTTTCAATATACATAGTTTTTGCCAATAAAAAACAAAATGTTAATCTACATTTGTTCTCCAAAAGAAATACATTTTATTAAGCTCTTTAACCTTACGTTGAATCGAGAATTAGCATAGAATTGTGTGCGTGTTAGTTGCATTGTTTATTTGTAATAGTTCTCCATGTTACAATGTTTATTTGTTTGTATCTCCATAGTGCTATAGCTACACAGATGTACATGACTGTATAATTACTGTAATATATTGAATTAGTTGGGAAGCGAAAGTTGGTTCGATATTCAACGTTCAACATTCAATATTGAATATTACTCTGACAGAACAACATTCAACATTCAGTATATTTTTTTGAAAGATGCAATTAACATTCCTTAAAAACTTCAATTCAGATACAAGTGTTTGTCTATGAAAGCAACCAATTTAGGATGATTTAGGAATAAACGATAATATGGGATGGCTCGGAAATAAAGCAAAGTGGTAATCCACGCAACAATTTACTAAAGGTCGCAATTCGAAGATCAACTCAATATTCAGATTAGACCCACAATTCTGAAACTAAACACAGAATGTTTATCATATGATAAACAAGTGTTCAGTAGTGCACATCCAACCCATAAATAACAAACACGGGGTGGCTCAGGGTAAACTTCCCAAGTAACGTCCCATCACTAGTTATGGTACACAGTATAAAAGCAAGCTACCAACAATTCTCAAAGTAAACATAGAATGTTTATCATATAATAAACAGGTGTTCAGCAGTGCACATTCATCCCATATATAACAAACACAGAGTGGCTCAGGGGCAACTGTCTAGGTAACACCCCATCCATATATATGATATACAGTATAACTACATCACACTCATTTACATGCACACAGTTCTGAAACTGCACATAGAACGTTTATGAAATTCTACAGATCCATCCTATAGTGAATGTTCGTTGGTAATATGAAGAGTCTATGGTGGCTCAAGACTATCTGGACGTGACACCCCGTTAAATGATGAAATTCGGAGAGAAGCTCAATATTCATATTAGACGCATAATTCTGAAACTAAACTTAGAATGTTTATCATATGATAAACAAGTTTTCAGTAGTGCACATCCAACCAACACATATCAAAACACGTGGTGGCTCAGGGGCACCTTCCCAAGTAAAGCCCCGACAATATATATGATACACAGTGCAAAATAAAGCTAACCACAATTCTGAAACTAAACATAGAATGTTTATCTTATGATAACGAGGTGTTGAGCAGTGCACATTCAACCCACATATATCAAACACAGGGTGGCTTAGGGGCAACTTTCACTGTAACGCCTCATCTACTTATATGTTACTGAGTATAACTACACAACGCTCGTTTACAGTCACACAACTCTGAAATTAACGACAGAAAGTTTATGAAATTCTACAGATCCGTTCTCTATTGCATGTTCTATGGAAATGCGAATAATCTAGGGTGGCTCAAGATTCTATCGGAAAGTGACGCCCTGTTAAAAGTCGAAATTCGGAGATGAACACAATATTCAGATTAGACCCACAATTCTGAAACTAGCATAGCATGTATATCACATGATAAGCAATTGTTCAATAGTGCACATCCAACCAACTTATATCAAACACGGAGTGGCTCAGGGGCAACTTCCCAAGTAACGCCCCATCAATATAAATGATGCACAGTGCAAAATAAAGCTAACCACAATTCTGTAACTAAACATAGAATGTTTATCATATGATAAAGAGGTGTTCAGCAGTGCACATTCAACCCATATATAACAAACACGGGGTGGCTCAGAGGCAACTTTCACGGTAATGCCACATTCACATATATCGTACACAGTATAACTACACCACGCTCGTTTACAGTCACACAATTCTGAAATTGAACATAGAAAGTTTATGAAATTCTACTGATCCGTCCTGTAGTGCATGTTCTATGGAAATCGTTCATTAATAGTGTGTGACTTACTCTGACTGGAATTAAAGTTGCGTATATAGTTTACAAGAAACACGTTTTAAGCTTGAGATTATATGATAAAGAGATTATTACGCTCGTTTATTTCGATATCGTATCATATGTTAGGAATAAAAATAATGTATTATGCTCGCATAATACAATTTATATTCATAATATATGATATTGACGATACCGAACAACACTCTGGTAATAACCTCTCTCTCTCTCTCTCTCTCTCTCTCTCTTTCTCTCTCTCTCTCTCTCTCTCTCTCTCTCTCTCTCTCTCTCTCTCTCTCTCTCTCTCTCTCTCTCTCTCTCTCTCTCTCTCTCTCTCTCTGTTTATCATATCATAATCATTCTGTTTAGTTTCAGATGTGTGCGTATGTTGTTGATTCTTTTGCTATATAATCATTTTGTTTTGTCGAGTTCGGCGAGACTTAGCTCTGTGCTTTATTTCCGAGCTACACCAGATTATTTTACATCCCTAAGCCACCCTCGATTCACCATATTATCATAGGACATACACCTAAATGTGTATCGTAGATTTTGAACAATGTTGTATAATTCAGAAAAAAAACCCTGAATGTTGAACTGTCAGAGCAATATTCAATATTGAATGTTGAACGTTGAATATCAAACCAACTTCAGCTTGTGCCTTCTGATGACATGCGCCAAATTAATTAAATTATCATAGCACACAAATGATTATTTAAAAAAATTATACTAAAAGCACTATGTAAACCTTTATATAATCATTATTATATGAAATCATTTTGAACAGGTTTTTTTCCGAACCAGTTCGGCGCCCCTAACTATACTCTGTCAAAAATGAAATGCATAGGTGATAGGGAAAGAAAAAAGTGTTTGATTTTACAAATTATCTTGGGGGGGGGGGGGGGGGGGGGGGGGGTGTACAATGTTGCTGAATGACCATGTTTGTTAATGTTCTTGGAATGGCACGGCATGCCCAAATGCACCCTAAAACAAATTTAACGTACGCTGTGCAACGTTGTGCGACAATTGCAGGAAATCGGCGTGAAATTGTCAATATTTTGGCAATGTAAATGAAACTCGGGGGAAAGATTGGGGTAGTGATTGGTATTTAAAGCTGCAATGCTCGCAATGATGCCTCATTTCCATTTTGACGTAGACGAGTTACAAGATGCCAAGTCTAAACCTGCCGAATCGAAATATTGCAATAGGCCGCCTCCAGTTAGGTGAATCGCAGTCAGCAGTCGCACGCTACATGAACGTCCATCAGAGCACCATTCCACATCTCTGGGACAGGTACCAGCAGTTTCATTCAACTGAAGACCGGTGGAAGATCGCTACATCCGGGTTCTGCACTTGCGTCACCGAAGTGCCACAGCAACGAACACTGCTGAACGCATACCTGGTTTGAGAAGGGTGTCTGCACAAACCAGTAGGAACCGACTTCGAGAAGCTGGTTTACGGGCTAGGAGACCGTATGTTGGCCCCGTCCTGCGACGTCAACATCGACATTTACGTGTTCGCTGGTGCACGAATGTACAGGGGTGGAACTTGGTTCAGCGACGAGTCACGTTTCCTTCTACAACGACGTAATGGACGACAACATATTTACAGACGCCGCAATGAACGTTTTGCCAATAACTGCGTCGCCCAAGTTGACAGATTCGGTGGAGGGATTGTCATGATGTGGGGGGCCATCTCATACACCGGCAGAAGTGAACTTGTATTCGTACAAGGCAACCTGACAGCTGTATGCTACCGGGATGAAATTCTTCGCCGTCACATGCTTCCCATTTTGGATCGACAGAGAGAACTCTTTCAGCAGGACAATGCCAGGCCGCATATGGCACGTGTAACATTGGATTTCCTACAGAATGAGAACATTAATGTGCTGCCATGGTCATCAGATCGCCAGATCTCAACCCCATTGAACATCTATGGGACGAACTGGACAGACGTGTACGCCAACGTGACCTGGAGCCTTAGACGCTTCCGCAACTTTCATATGCACTGCAGGAAGAATGGGCTAGGATTCCACGTGCCCGAATTCAGAGACTCATTCAGTCTATGCCAAGGAGATGTCGCGCAGTGATTGCTGCTGCTGGTGGCCACACAAGGTACTGATTTCAGCGCCCTTGTGCGACGCTGTTTGGTGACGAAAACGCCTCCACTGCCGTCAGTCCATAGCAAGAACATTGTCACATACTCATGTCGAATTTGACTGTGATATGATTATAAATAACGAAATTATGCCACTTTGTATTAAAGAGATAATTCCATGAATATTTCGCCTATGCGTTTCTTTTTTGACAGAGTATATATTATTGATAATCGACTTAACAACGGTTATGGTTTCAACTGCCTCGGTGAACTTGATAGGATCGGTTTTTTGTATTTTCATGTATATTTGATTGTCAGTCTGAAATGACCTTTCTGCCCTTATTGATTTTGCGTCACATTCCTACCTTCTGAAAACGAATTGTCGCTTAGTTTTAAGGTTTTTGTTTCAGGTGTGAAGAATCATGGGACGATTCCCGTCAGTAGACAGCCCCCACTACCAGCACGCACACGTACATACACATACACACACGCACACAGAGAGAGAGAGAGAGAGAGAGAGAGAGAGAGAGAGAGAGAGAGAGAGAGAGAGAGAGAGAGAGAGAGAGAGAGAGAGAGAGAGACAGACAGACAGACAGACAGACAGACAGACGGACACATACATACATTTCAACAAATGCAATTTTTTTTATTAAAACCTACGTGTATAATCGTTTTGCTTATTACTATTGTACATGCGATTTTCATCAATAAAGTGCTAATATGATGGCCAAAGTAATTGGTTAAAACAAGGTGCAGATGTCAGGTCGTTTTTCTTTTTCCTGAGGCTGTGAACTGTCGTATTTGTTTGTTTGTTTATTTGTTTTTCTTGTTGTTTTGTAGGGGTTTTAGTGGTAGTTTTTCGAGGTGGAGGTGTTTGATTTTGTTTGTTTGGGTTCATTTTTTTTATTATTATTTTTTTTTTTGGGGGGGGGGGGGGGTAATCACTCTCTAACGTCCAAGATATCAAATCTCGGGTCAATAAAAGATATTTTTGCCAATTTTTTTTTTTTTTAAGTTACCGAAATGTCGGGACCTTTGAAAATTTTGAACGTGTTCGTCTAATATCATTAACACATATAATTTAACTGAAATGTGTTTGTGTTAAATTGTGAAATCGATGCTAATGGAAGGAAATGTTTTATTTAACGACGCACTCAACACTTTTTATTTAC
The DNA here is from genome assembly GCF_016097555.1 of Gigantopelta aegis. Classification (NCBI taxonomy): domain Eukaryota; kingdom Metazoa; phylum Mollusca; class Gastropoda; order Neomphalida; family Peltospiridae; genus Gigantopelta; species Gigantopelta aegis. Next base: position 65,896,660 of record NC_054702.1, read on the forward strand.
GGTTATATGGCGTCGGACATATGATTAAGGACCACACAGATATTGAGAGAGGAAACCCGCTGTCGCCACTTCATGGGCTACTCTTTTTCGATTAGCAGCATGGGATCTTTTATATGCACCATCCCACAGACAGGATAGTACATACCACGGTCTTTGTTTCACCAGTTGTGGAGCACTGGCTGGAACGAGAAATAGCCAAATGGGTCCACAATGCTAATGGATACCTGACATCCTGTGTCAAAACATATAAGAAATTTTAATCAGGGAAATTATATCATTAATATCATTTGTCAAACCCATTGTTTCAAAATATATCTAACAAAGTGTTAAAAAAATCGACGGGAGGGAGGACAGCTTTAGTTTCCATGAGACGTCTTGCCAATGCGTCGCTCTGGCCCGACCAGGCACCTGCAGCCACTTAACCCCAGGTTTAGGTTCCATGAGACGTCTTGCCAATGCGTCGCTCTGGGCCCGACCAGGCACCTGCAGCCACTTAACCCCAGGTTTAGGTTCCATGAGACGTCTTGCCAATGCGTCGCTCTGGGCCCGACCAGGCACCTGCAGCCACTTAACCCCAGGTTTAGGTTCCATGAGACGTCTTGCCAATGCGTCGCTCTGGGCCCGACCAGGCACCTGCAGCCACTTAACCCCAGGTTTAGGTTCCATGAGACGTCTTGCCAATGCGTCGCTCTGGCCCGACCAGGCACCTGCAGCCACTTAACCCCAGGTTTAGGTTCCATGAGACGTCTTGCCAATGCGTCGCTCTGGCCCGACCAGGCACCTGAAGCAACTTAACCCCAGGTTTAGGTTCCACACCACCAATAACTACTCCATGCAGTTCAGTACAATTTCTATGTCAGAATATATTCTGTGAAAAATACAACACTGTCGACAGGGTCATGTGACTACTAATTTTAGGTAATGCTCTCAACTGACAAGTACTGTGTAAAGAATCAATATAGGTCGACCACGGAATTTTTCAGTCAATCACCCTCATCACAGGGGATAAGCGCATGCGGGTAACTGTAGTTACTCGCATCTAATATAGCGGAGGACGCACATGATGAGTATTAATCAATGTAAATTTCCATTCTTAACGGGCATTTTTGAGAAACTTCATGAAATATATAAAATATGCATTCTCGAAGCATTCGTTTTTGAAAAATAGTATTTGGGAATTAGATAACGGGCATCAAAAATTGAGTGTGATGTTGGTAACTGAAAGTGTCAACATCATGAGGATGTGGGTATCTGTTGCGGTTGGGTGGGGTAACTGTTCGATGTAGAATGCCGTTCAAGTCACAAATAATTAAAAAATTGGATGATTGATTACTTTAATTTGAATATAAGACGAAATGACTCGACGGTAATGTCATATTACCCAAACTCTGAAAGATGAAAGGACAATTACCCCAAATGGAAATTTAATGTCAGATTATACCAAAATTAAAATTAATATATACTCCTAATAGTTATGTATTTTGTTGTTGAACATCGAAATGCCCCGGCAAGGGAGAATTAAAAAAAAAAAGCTTATCTCGGCAGCAGCCAAATGTTCAATGCTGTTCAACGTCTTTAGGTATGAGTGCTTCAACTAAACTTAGTGTTGCTATTTGATACAGTTATTAGCTGTTGAAATGCAGAGCGTGAGTTTGGCCGTGACCGTGGACTAAGACCAGAAGACATTCGAGCTACTGTTCAGTCAGTACAAATGCATGACAACCACGCACGTATCAAGGCACCCGTAACCAACAAATTGCATAGGCTAGAGTCCAAGATCATAAGGTGAAATAATATTTGTCTGAGAAACTTGATAGAAAGTAAGTTGCCTTCTTGCCCCTCTTTTGAAGGAAATGTTTGCCTTGGTGCCCCTCCAACTTACCTTAGTGCCCCAATGTTTGTTATTAAACCGAAGGTAACACTTGAAGGCAATAATACACTCGTTCCCGTGTGAGACCGTTTATATTACAACTCGTAATGTATGATTAAAAATAAACTCGTAATATAAACGGTCTCACACGGGAACTCGTTTAGTTTTCTCTATATAACGCTCCGTAATGTTTGACCATACGCCCCCAAAATACGTTTGGACCCCCCCCCCCCCCCTCCCCTCCCCACACCTTTCCATTCACAAACAAGTCAGCGATGGATGTAATGTAATTTTAACGTACTGTTTTGCAATTTGGGAAAGCGCAGATACCCATTTCAACTCGATTAATAATCCTTATTGACTGTATACGTCTGGCTATAATTAAGCCTACGTTAAACACTGTCGCTATGACAGAGAGTTTATGAAAAAAAGTAATAATAAAAACAGTTCGTTACATAACGCTGTTAAATACATCCACCCCCTCTAACGCCACATAACATTTAGACCTCCACCCAACCACCCCCTTGAGCGTTACGTAATATCTGAATGGATGCAGTGTGCATTTTGATGGTGTGTTAAAATAGTACTGGCTCGGGCGGATGATGTATTGCACAAATAACGCATGTAATAATCTGAAAAAGAAAATGAAGGGAAAAACACATGAATAATGTTTTTTACTAATTGTTTCTAGACGCACATGGCGATCATTAGTTATGAGGAGACAACTACAGCAGTTACTCTCATCCTACAGTTACGCTCATCATTGCAGTTACCCGCATCCCTTTTATCAGATACCTACATCTCATCTGAAACTGACTAGAGAGTTACCTACATCATCGCTTCGAAGTTACCTTCATCGTGCCTAACTTTGTGATTTCATTATCAGCCGAATTACACAACTTATCCTTAGTGCATCGATTCAAAATATATTTATATTAAACCAACTGCCGATACGCTCTATTAAAATGTGAATGTACTGCTTAGAAATACGGACATTCACATTGATTAATACTCATCATGTGCGTCTTCCGCCATATTGGATGCGAGTAACTACAGTTACCCGCATGCGGTTATCCCCTGTGCCTCATGTCAGAGTACCGCCCCGTGTTGCTGTTATACCTATTGCACAGTTGTTATCAGTTAGTACTACATATAACAAGTAACTCCAAACCAATGGGATATTTAAATACTACAGAGGTTAACCTACAAAGAAAGATTTCAAAAAGCATATCATAATTTTGTACTTTTTTTTTTTTTTTTGTATGAGGAACTATTTCCTAAACCGGACTATATTAAGCTGCTACAGCATTTCATTTCACTTTATTTTCGTGCTTATATCCAATTAAGGTTCAAGCATGCTGTCCTGGGAACACACCTCAGCTATCTGGGCTGTCTGTCCATAACAGTGGGTTAGTTGTTTGTTGGTTAGTGGTTAGTGAAAGAGAAAAGGGTGTAGTGGCCTTACACCTACCCATTGAGCCCTTAAGAACTCGCTCTGGGTTGGAGCCGGCACCGGGCTGCGAACCCAGTACCTACCAGCCTGTAGCTTAACCACTGCGCCACCGAGGCCGATTGCTACAACAGGTAACGACACGACAAATGGTGGTGTGTTGCCTTTAGGGTGAATTTCACGTCTTGAAAACACTTACGGGTTGAAAGAAAGAAAGAAATGTTTTATTTAACGACGCACTCAACACATAGTATTTACGGTTATATGGCGTCAGACATATGGTTAAGGACCACACAGATATTGAGAGAGGAAACCCGCTATCGCCACTTCATGGGCTACTCTTTTCGATAAAAAGGATCTTTTATATGCACCATCCTACAGACAGGGTAGTACATACCACGGCCTTTGATATACCAGTCGTGGTGCACTGGCTGGAACGAGAAATAACCTAATGGGTCCACCGACGGGGATTGATCCTAGACCGACCGCGCATCAAGC
>NC_054702.1:65905477-65920477 GCF_016097555.1 Gigantopelta aegis
ATATACACCTGTATTGTGTTGGAGGCGATGGAAACAGAATGAACCTCGCCCTTCAGAGGAGCAGCGGGATGCTGCATTCTACAACCGGCCTCAGTGGCGCAGTGGTTAAGCCATCGGACTACAGGCTGGTAGGTACAGGGTTTGCAGCCTGGTACCGGCTCCCACCCAGAGCAAGTTCTTAAGGGCTCATTTGGGTAGGTGTAAGCCCACTACACCCTCTTTTCTCTCACTAACAACTAACAAACTAACCACTAACCCACTTGCTGAACAGACAGCCCAGATAGGTGAAGTGTGTGCCCAGGACAGCGTGCTTGAACCTTAGTTGGATATAAGCACGAAAATAAGTTGAAATGAATGAATGCATTCTACAAAAGAATAAGGAAATAAAAATTATTCCTAATGGAAACAGTAATTGTATTATTTTTTGAAAAAAAGAACCAAAAAAATAAACAAACGAAGAGTCGGTGTAGATGCAGAATAAATGGAAACTGTGTTTTTACGACACCTTACAAACTGGTTTATTCTTCTATTAAAATGAATAGGTTATTACATAACCTATTTTTTTCTCATTAGCATCATGGGATTTTTTATATTATGCCATTGAGGACAGGGAAGCACACACCAAAAGGTTAAAGGTTTGTTTTGTTTAATTAATCATTGGCTATTGGATGTCAAACATTTGGTAAATCGGACTCGTAATCAACAGAGGATTCCATAGCCTACAACTTGTTTTTTAATTGATTTGTTTTGTTTTTGTTTTTGTTTTTGTGTTGTTTTGTTTTCTTTTCATTCAAATGTTGTTGTTCTTGTTGTTGTTGTTTGGAGCTTTGGAAATGGGAATGTGTGATTGTTACTTTTTTAGTTTTTTGGGGATTTTTTGGGAGGTGGTGGTGGGAGTATTTTGGAAGCTAAGTGAAATAAATTGTTCATAATGTTCTCTGTCTGTCGATTTAAGCAAACACAGATAAATAGAAACACTTGCGCATAAGCTGGCATCCTGGTTCAGCTTCCATTTACTCTCTTTGACAGCCTATAAACGAAGACAGTGCATTTCAAATGAACCCCAGTTATATATTAAGTAAGACATTGTGATCTCTGACAGGAAATTGCACTTGCTTTTGTTGTCGATAATTGTGTTAAACGATATATAACTTCCTATTGCTTATTTCTGCATACCAGGGAGGGAGTTAGCTCAGTCGGTTGAGTGCTTGCTTGAGGTGCTTGCGTCGAAGGATCGAATCACCTTGGTGGATCCATTCAACTGATTAGGCTTTTCTCGTTCCAACAAGTACACCAGGTCAAAGACCGTGATGTATGCTTTCCTGTCTGTGGGAAAGTGCATATAAAAGATCTCTTGCTACATTAGGAAAAATGTTGCGGGTTCCTATTTTGATTAAGTTCCAGAATTACCAAATGTTTGACATCCAATAGCTGATGATTAATTAATCCATGTGCTCTAATGGTGTTGTTAAACAAAACAAACTGTATACAAGCATATAATGGTCTAGGACACGCTAATCATATACCAATTTTATTATTTTTTATTATCGGTTTTTGTGTGTGTGTGTGTGTGTGTGTGTGTGTGTGTGTGTGTGTGTGTGTGTGTGTGTTGTTCTTGTTTTGTTTTGTTTGTCTGAGTGGGGTTTGTTTTTTGTGTGTTTTTTGGGGGGGGGGGGGGGGGGGGGATTTTTGGGAGAATAGGCCTTCAAAAAAGAAAAATATTTTCAGATTTAATTTGACATCAAGGCCAAAGCAATCACCGGTGAGTGTCACTACACATGTGATCAGGGAAATTCGTGTTTTCAACCAAAATACTGGGGAAATTAATTTTCAACAGAATTTGAAAAATGGTTTCTATCATATTACATACTACACATTGTTCAGAGCCATATGCAATAAGGCGTGTAGGACTGAGTCCACAGCATCATATAATATTATGTTTCTAAGTACAAATCAATTCCTATTGCCGATAATGTTAATGTTTACTACTTGTAATAAAACTTGTATAAGCAGCGTATTAATACTACGAACAGTACACTTACTGTGGCATCTCACATTATTTTAACCAACCTGCAAGAAAATAGGAGGTCACATACCATTTAAAGTCAAAAGAAATTAAGTGCTCAGTTACAGGCATGATGCCTTTTTGTGAGAGTATTGGAAGGAAATTTCATCAATGCTTTTTGTAGTAACACTCATTTATGCTGAAAATCGCAGTTCCATTTTTGGGGGAACCCTACACTGTTGATAATTTGTTGTACTTCTCTTATTGAAAACGCCCAAACACCTTGAAATTAATTAAGAACTACCTGAATTGTTTTGCAATCAAATAGACATCTAGAAGTAGCTTTCCGTGCCGACGTGGTTTAAACCAGGCCTGGGGCCTAATTCACTAAACTCTCGCAACTTTGCGATCTCTCAGTGCAATGCTAAAAGGCTTACAAAGAGGATGCTGTGTTGTCTAGTAGAGCCTAAGAGAGCTTTGTGAATTAGTCCCCTGGTGCTTATAAAACATTTAGAGTCTAGACTCGAGACTCATTATAATCTGAGACAATAATGTCATGACAACGCCATACATATTGTATGCCTGTGATGTCATTAGAGACTGAGTCTGGACTAAAAGTTGATATTACATATTCTGTATCTACAGGTTGTTTACCAAGATGGCATAAATAAATTACTTTTTGTGAAGCATATCAGTTTGATTGCAGCTCTATAATTAATTCGCATACATTTTTACCTATATTTACGGTTTTTGTCTTTTCGCTTAAAATGCATTAAATATTGATATAACTAGTGTCACTTGCTGTCAATCTTTTTTAATATCCTCTGTATACAAAGGACATTAATTTCAGTGTTTTGTATCTACCAAATGGTCACAGTTACTTACGAAGTGTAAGCCACACGGTCAAATCTAGGTGGTGCTTAATTAATTTTCAGGTGTATACTTTATAGATTTCATACAAATAACAGATCGTCATCCTATCCTCTGGGAGCGGGACTTAGCCCAGTGGAAAAGCGCTCGTTCTGGGATCGATCCCCGTCGGTGAGCCCGTCAGGCTATTTCTCGTTCCAGCCAGTGCACTACGACTGGTATATCAAAGGCCGCTCGATGCGCGGATGGTCTGGGATCGATCCCTGTCGGTGAGCCGTCAGGCTGTTTCTCGTGCCAGCCAGTGCACTGCGACTGGTATATCAATGGCCGTGGTATGTACTACCCTGTCTGTAGCATGGTCTGTAGCGGGTTTCATCTCTATGACATTTGACATTCGATAGCCGATGATTAATAAATCAATGTGCTCTAGTGGTGTCGTTAAACAAAACAAACTTCTTCTTTTTCCTTTCCTCTGATAACTACGTATCAGAATTACCCATGTTTGACATTCGATAGCCGATGATTAATAAATCAATGTGCTCTAGTGGTGTCGTTAAACAAAACAAACTTCTTTTTCCTTTCCTCTGATAACTACGTATCAGAATTACCCATGTTTGACATCCGATAGCCGATGATTAATAAATCAATGTGCTCTAGTGGTGTCATTAAACAAAACAAACTTCTTCTTTTTCCTTTCCTCTGATAACTACGTATCAGAATTACCCATGTTTGACATCCGATAGCCGATGATTAATATATCAATGTGCTCTAGTGGTGTCGTTAAACAAAACAAACTTCTTCTTTTTCCTTTCCTCTGATAACTACGTATCAGAATTACCAATGTTTGATATTCGATAGCCGATGATTAATATATCAATGTGCTCTAGTGGTGTCGTTAAACAAAACAAACTTCTTCTTTTTCCTTTCCTCTGATAACTACGTATCAGAATTACCCATGTTTGACATCCGATAGCCGATGATTAATAAATCAATGTGCTCTAGTGGTGTCGTTAAACAAAACAAACTTCTTCTTTTTCCTTTCCTCTGATAACTACGTATCAGAATTACCCATGTTTGACATCCGATAGCCGATGATTAATAAATCAATGTGCTCTAGTGGTGTCGTTAAACAAAACAAACTTCTTCTTTTTCCTTTCCTCTGATAACTACGTATCAGAATTACCAATGTTTGACATCCGATAGCCGATGATTAATAAATCAATGTGCTCTAGTGGTGTCGTTAAACAAAACACTTCTTTTTCCTTTCCTCTGATAACTACGTATCAGAATTACCCATGTTTGACATCCGATAGCCGATGATTAATAAATCAATGTGCTCTAGTGGTGTCGTTAAACAAAACAAACTTCTTCTTTTTCCTTTCCTCTGATAACTACGTATCAGAATTACCCATGTTTGACATCCGATAGCCGATGATTAATTAAGGAAGGAAGGAAATGTTTTATTTAACGACGCCACTCAACACATTTTATTTACGGTTATATGTCGTCAGACATATGGTTAAGGACCACACAGATATATAGAGAGGAAACCCGCTGTGGCCACTTCATGGGTTACTCGTTTTGATTAGCAGCAGGGGATCTTTTGTACAAAGAAACGAAAACTAGTTTACATTGGTGGATCCAGAGGGAGGTCACAGAGGTCCCGTGACCTCTCCCCCGCCCTTTTCTGAAGTGCTCTTTTAATTACTATTTTTAAAATTCATAATCCACAATATACAACACTAATTTGCCCTGAAAACGAGTCTCCGAGCATTATTATATTTGTTTCAAAGTTTTCCGAGGCACATGCTCTCATATTTGTCAAACTTAAACTTGAATATTTTTTGTGTGACACCCCCCCCCCCCATCCCCCTCCCGTCCCCAAACACACATACTACAAAATCCTGAACCCGTCTGTGCGTCAGACTCTAACACCTTTATGAAAAATAATCCACAATCATTTTATTTTGTTTCATAATTTTTTAATTTTTTTTTTTAAATGTAGTTTCTGCTATCATGAAGACTCAGTCTTATTGGGGATTTTGGTATGTATGTTGCAAATGCTCATATGATGGCAATAATGAAGAGTTGCAATTTTGGGTATATTATGGGCACAGACAACAGACCACAATTATTTATATTAAATTGTGTTTCTCTATAGTGTTAGTGGCATCTTTGTCTGCCTGGGAACAACATGTCATAAAAAGGACAATCCCTGTTGCCCAGCTCTTTCTCTCAGGATGTTGGTTTAAACAAACACTCCCACTAAACCTGGCCAGAGTACACCCATTTTACACGCACAAAAAACTACATCTTTAATGTTAACACGATACACGTTTGCAAAATATACTACTCAAAAGAATTTAAGGGTCAAAAATGTATAACCAAATAAGTTTCAGAGTGTATTAGATTGATGATGTAAACCACCAATTTTTTTATTTATTGTTCCATATTTACAAAAAAACACAAATAAACGTCACTGTATACAAGAAAGTCACATGACATGCTGTCAAAGTTAAAGGTTGTCAAACATGGATTTTACACATTAGAACATTCGTTTAATAGTGTGTGAATCCACCCCTGGCGCGAATACACTCGACACATCGTTGCCTCATGCTGTTGATCAGATGTCTGAAGAACTCTTGGGGAATGGCCTGCCACTCTGCCATAAGAAGTTGACCCAGATCATGAAGGTTGGCCGGAGGGGCATGGTTATCCCGAACTCTCCTGCCTAATTCGTCCCAGGCGTGCTCTATTGGGGCCAAGTCAGGCGAATATGCTGGCCAATCCATCCTGGCGATACCTTGTTGTCTGAGAAAGTCCGTTACCACCCTGGCGCGGTGGGGTCTGGCATTGTCATCCTGCAGAACTGCCCCGCCGCCAATCTGCTGAAGGCCTGGGAGAACCAACGGCCGGATAATCTCATTCAGATAGCGGATTCCATTCAGATTGCCATCCACCACATAGGGGGGGGGGGGGGGTGTCCTGTGGTGGATAGAGATGCCGCCCCACACCATGACGCTGCCACCACCGAACCGGTGACGTTGTCTAACGTTAACGTCAGCGAAGCGCTCCCCAGGACGTCTGTAGACACGAACCCGACCGTCGTTGAACTGGAGACTAAACCTGGACTCATCAGTGAACATCACTCGACCCCACTGAACACGTTGCCACCGCAGATGAAGTGTGCACCAGTGACGTCTGGCCGTTCTGTGACGTGGTAGGAGTGGTGGTCGAACAGCCTGGCGACGGCAGCGTAGATTATTGGCTCTCAGATGATTGCGTATGGTTTGATCAGACACTCGAGTTCCAGTCGCAGTCCGCAGATTGTCACGTAATCGGCGTGCAGTGGTTGTGCATTGACGTAGAGCCATATTGGTGATGTAGCGGTCCTCTCTATTTGTAGTGCTCCGGGGTCTTCCCGAACGTGACGATTTCGAACAGAATTCGTTGCTTGGCACCGTTGCCACAGTCGGCCAACGACACTCTGACTGACACCAAGTCTCAGAGCAACATTTCTTTGCGTATTGCCATCCTGAAGCCAAGCAATAGCCCTTCCTCGATCTTCGATAGTCAGTTGACGTCGTACCATTGTCGAATTTGGAGTGCACCGTACACGAACGCAAGCTCCAATTATACGGAAATTGAGCATTGGGAACATGGAATACACATGCAAAGCGTGCAAATGAAGCGCTTTGTGAAAAAGCAAGTTATGGGCACTTAGCAGACCTTTCGCTTTCGCCCTAATTTACGTGCAAATGTAAGCATGTTTTCGCCATTAGAACTAGTCGACAGTGTCAACGACAGTGGATTTTAATTCATTTATGGGTTGCTTAGACCCACTTTCGTCAAAATGAAACAATACCATGCGTGACATTATGGTCTAGCTAATATAACTGACATTAAGAAAATAATGTAGAAAATATCGTCTGACCCTTAAATTCTTTTGAGTAGTATACATGTTCTCCTCTGTCAACTTTAGCGCTCGCTCGATACGCGGTCGGTGTGAGATCGATCCCCGTTGGTGGCCCCCATTGCGATATTTCTCGTTCCAGCCAGTGCATCACAACTTGTATATCAAAGGCCGTGGTATGTACTACCCAGTCTGTGGGATGGTGCATATAAAAGATTCCTTGCTGCCAATCGAAAAGAGTAGCCCATGAAGTGGCGACAGCGGGTTTTCTCTCTAAATATCTGTATGGTCCTTAACCACATGTCTGACGCCATATAACCATAAATAAAATGTGTTGAGTGCGTCGTTAAATAAAACATTTCTTTCTTTCTGTCTGTCAACTTTAGTCAAATAGTTGCCATGTGAAAGCTCTCTGCCATGAAATAATCACAGCCAAACAGGAGACTACTTGCGCGGACATATTTCTGGATTTTTCAAATGGGAAAATAATTGTGATCTGTGGCCAAATTTTATTTGAAAAAAATAAAATAAAGATCTATGCCATTAAATCCGTGCCGTCTTGCTAAATGTTTGTCTGCTTGTTTCTTTCTTTCTTTCTTTCCTTCTTTCTTTCTTTCTTTCTTTTGTAATATTCGGAACCAAATTGCTGAGGCGTCGTTGCAAATAAAAAATACTTCTTTATTCCTTCCTTTACGTACGATGACGACCGAGGGAAGACTTAGCAAAGACGTATATACGTAAACAGATATGGATATATACAGTCACATAGAGCAGAACAAACATAATATTCCATATAATATGATTATATGGAGTATTATATAATATTATAGTACAATCTCGTTGTGTCGAACTCGGAAGGGTCGAATAGACCACAACGCTCGAACTACAAAACGAAGTCCCGAGTTATTACTTATACACGATGCTGATCGAATGGTTAGGTCGAACTACCCAGTGGGTCGAACACGTTCTCGAGCACCAACGGGATTCAACTGTATGTATATATCGGGCGATTCAAAAAAAAGGTATCACTTATTGAAGTTCAATAGCGGAAGATGTATATAAAGCAGAACACTGAACATTTTCACAAAGTTAGTTTATTATATTGTGTGTAGATGGAGAAAATTTCATTTTAATACATGGCTTATTTCTATAACGACCAGCGATATAAAACATAAAATCAAAAAATGCTATATAACTGTACGTACTACAAACGATGGTCAATTGCCGCACTACCTTCACATAGATAGTAACAACAAACAGTAACATCCATCAGAACCCTCATTCATAGTATGAGGAAGTAAGCAGCGTTACTGACGATCAATCCCATATTACATATTTGATGTCTATACTTACTAGGGTACATTTGAAATAAAATACAGTGTTCTCTGATACGCGGTCGGTCTAGGATCAATTCCCATCAGTGGGTCCATTGGGCTATTTCTCGCTCCAGCCAGTGCACGACGACTGGTCTATCAAAGGCCGTGGTATGTGCTATCCTATCTGTGGGATGGTGCATTTAAAAGATCCCTTGCTACTAAAGGAAAAATGTGGCGGTTTTCCTCTCTAGGACTATATGGCAAAATTACCAAATGTTAAACATCCAATAGCCGATGATTAATAAATCAGTGTGCTCTAGTGGTGTCGTTAAACAAAACAAACTTATTTCTTTCTATCAGTATCAACAAACGTGAATTATAGAGAAACATTTTTTATATTATAAATCTCAGAGTTCTAGTCCCTTTATCATAAAACCTTTAAATCTGAATTCACTCAAACTTCTGGATGGGTTTCAAACCGTATGACTAAACATTTGAGCCTAATTCAGAGTAAACGTTTTATGAGCACAAATATAGAATATATAATTTGAAATTGTATAGCTTAAAATATGTACATAACATTCTACAGAAAAATATAACACGATAAAAAAAAAGTGTGGGGCTTCTCCCCCTTAAATATGAAATACAGAAACAGAATATCTCATGTACATAACGTACGGTGTGTGTAAGTAATATAAGAAAGAAATATGTATCACAATGTTAACTCTCTTTTTTTTGGAATTAAAATATCGGGACGGAATAGATTTCATCTGATACAGACATGTTATTTGCTGACATCTAAAATACAGGACCAGTATATATATGTAGAAAAAAGAAAAAAAACATGTAAAAGAAAATATATTAATCTATTACATTTCAAAATATGCTGTTTCCTTTAGTCTGAAATATCGGAACGGGATCAACGCATACCTAACGTACGATATGTAAGTACATAGTGAAAAGGTTACTACAGGTAAACTTCGTTATTTCGATGTTGATGGAATCGAGTGAACAAGTTCGAGATATAAGTCGTTCTGGACAAACATAAAGGTTGTTGGTGTAAGTTGTGCCATGGGACAATTTTGCGACATCGAGATATCGGTAGTTCGAGATAAACATAATAGTTGTTAGTAAAAGTATGCCATGGGACAATTTTACGAGATAACAGAGGTCGAGATAACAACGTTTGACTACAAAATTTAAGCCATGTTATCTAAATGAACGTCATACAATGGGGTGGGATATTATTTACACGTATATTATAGTATATATAAGTAATAGTCTGAACAAACACATATGAACATCTAAACTATGTTATTTACATAAATATAAAATAGAGAGATACAATAAGTATGTAGGTACAATATAAATCATTTATCATGTTAAAGAATGGAATAGGCATATGAATAAAGGTGTTTCTTTTGGGGTAGCTGATCTTATTTACAGCATAGCATTAAAGGGACATTCCCGACTTTGCAGCAATTTTTAAGATGTTATCGACTAACAGATACTTTTTAACGATTGTAATTACATATCAAACATAGTTTTCTGCATAAAATATTAGTGGCTGTATATTAAACGTGTTTCTGATCGTTCTAATATTTGTACTAGGTTAAATTTCATCTTGTTTCCTAAAATATTGTTTTTTCGTACGTACGAAATTATTTGAAGACAAAATCCAGTTTGGGCTTGTTACAAATATTGAGATGACAAGAAACACATTAAATATACAGACACTGATATTCTAAACAAGAAAATATATTTAATATGTAAGTTTAATCGTAGAAATGTTTTATTAGTCGGAAACATCTTACAATGCAAAAAAATCGGGAATGTCCCTTTAAGATTATTTTACAATTTAGTAGTAATTTAAAGCAGAACTAAAGAATGTTCCATTTTGTAAACACTAATTTAGTAGTAATTTAAAGCAGAACTAAAGAATGTTCCATTTTGTAAACACTAATTCAGGGGAGGAACACGGCCCTTACACGTATTCAGTTAACATATATTTTTATGCATGAAGGTAGTACTAAACCAAATAACTTCCGGCTGGGTCAAAGTTCGAGGTGCACCGAACTTTTGATAGAGAAGTGAACACCACAAGTCCTGTGAATGGTTATAAATGTGAGTGTCTTGGTTGTAAAAAATAAGTTTCATCTGGGTAAAAAAAATATGCCATTTTATTTCATCTAGTACCAATGTGTCAAGTAGCCTTGTGCTTGAAACATGTATGGGGTACCTGTAAAAAAAAGTACTCAAATTTTGTGCGGAACTAGGGTAGTCATAGATGCTACCATTTATCTCAGAAACAAGCAGTTTGACCCCCAATTTTTTCTGATTCACTTTAAGTGTGAGGGGTGGTAGTATTTATATCCATGGCGTTTATGTCGATTGATACGCTGCAGGTTGGAGGTTTAACCACATATGTTACTATTGTCGTCTATGGGATTTGATTTGGTAGTATAATCCCTGAAAATATGAATACTGTACAGTTATATAACGGCACAACTGACAATGAAATAAAGTACGATAACGTACGGTAACGTACAACATGCAAGTAAAATGTAATACAAATTTGCATTCATGTTACAGATCGGGACGGAATATATATGTATTAAGTAACCAGATAAGTTATGTTAAAACCGTATCAGAACAAATTAACTCGTGCACACTCACGCACGTCCTCTTGTCCGATAATTTCCCGAACATGGTTAAAAGGTAATTTACACCATAATAGTAACAGTACAATAATTATGCGAAGACTGTTTTCGGTAGTTTTACATTTTAATTTTATGTTTCCAAATGGAGCAGAGTTAAATGCTTTTAACAAAGTACACATTGCATTTGCATTTAACGACATACAAATAAAATAGAGTTTTTGTTTGAAAGATAAAATGTGCGCTTGATATCTCCCTTTCTCTTTCTCTCTCCCTATCTATATCTCCCTTCCTCCCTCTATATCTTTCAGTCTATCTATCTCTCTTGCTCTCTCTCTCTCTCTCTCTCTCTCTCTCTCTCTCTCTCTCTCTCTCTCTCTCTCTCTCTCTCATTCGCCACGCTCTCTGAACCTGTTATGACATCTATGAAGGTTGTTGTATATAGTTAGCTCCTATGTGTACTCCATCGGGAAAAAGACTTCGCTTATTGTTTTTGCATAGATCCATATTTGAAGGCTAATTATTAGGAATATGAAATAAAATATTAAGCTTATAGTAAAGTCCTTGACAGTTACTAATATTATTAATGATTACAAGGAGTTATTGTTATTTTTTAATTCACAAGGAGTGCAAATTGATGTAATGAGGCTCGGTATTCATCCACCGGGTTTCACTAAAAAAAAAACTAAAATGAGGTGCGACCTATTTGGATAATTTTTAAACATCCTAATTTTCTGAAAATGAGAATTTTGTAAAAGCTGTGATAAACAAAGTGTCCATAAATATATGTGTCGTATTTGCCAAATTCCGCTTGTGTGTGGTTTGTATAGGTATGAAGATTGTCAAAAATGTATTTTAAAATCATGCATTTTTGGAAAACATTTTGAAATTCTCAGCATATTTTCATCGAAATAACCCCAAAAAGTCATCTCAAAATATTTAAAATAAGTTCTTAAGATAATTATGATTTTGTTTCTTTCGTTGAGAATAACAACACCTGTATTTTTCTTTATTTGTCAAACATAGGTGGACATTTATCGTGCCAGACGCTGATATTCATAAATCTCAGTTCAAGATTCACAAATAACTGAGTCTTCTGCCAAATGTTCATGTAACAAAAACAAAAACTGGTTTATCTTATGAAGACTGGAGAAACTTTTAAGATGGTTCTAAACACGTCTTTACACATGTGACTAAAATAATAAAAATTCTGAAGAATAACATTCTTTCTTTTGTCATATTTTCTTAGAATTGGATATTAATTATTATACACAGTCAGTATATTGAAAGACACCAAAAGGCACATAGCAAAATGTGGGGTACAAATATCTTCTTTCTTTTTATAGTGGGGGGTGGGGGGTGGGGGGGTGTGGGTACATTAATTTTTGTTACATATTTATGTATATACTTGAAGTCTACAATTTTTTTACAAAAGTTAATTTGGAGAATGAAAAACAATCTTCCTTTTTTTTTGGAAATAATAATAATTTAAACAAAAAATTATAAGGAGAATGGCGACAGAAATAATAATATACTAAGTACATACATGTGTGTCAATAATTAGTTATAATAGTTATTTTAATATTAGAAACAGTACAAAAGGATTCTGGTGCTTATTTCGTCGTTTTCAGGTCAGGTCAGGTCATAGAGCTTTATGGGCACATTCAGAGCAAGCTGTTGTAGCGCACGCCTGTCCTGGGCTCCTCTGGGGGTGGGTAGGAGGAGGGTCCGCATGCACTGGCAAATGCAAGGGAGCACCAGCAGCCCGACCGTGGTCGGTAACAGACGGGGAGGGGGTATAATGGTGCTATGGAATTTTGAAGGAGCAAAGAATAATGCCAAAGAGAAAAAGTGCGCAATTTTAAATTAAGGAAGTTTGGCGCAATTTTGAACGGTCGATCGAAAGAGAAAGATTCGTCGTTTTCCAAACAAAAACATATAAAGCAACCTAACATGTTTCGCGACACACAGCTATTATGATGGGGGGGGGGGGTGTATAAATTAATACTGAATATGAAACACAGAAGAATATTGTCGCATCTTCTAATTAATTAATACTATCTAAAGATGAAAACATCATATTATATTTAACATAATTTGTTTTCCCTTTTCGTTCATACTGTTGGGTTGGAGAAATTGGAAGAGGGGATATTCCAAGCAAAATATTAAACCAGACTGAGTTTTCAGGCCAGTATTGAAATGTTCAAACTGAAATAAATGCTGAAACATGGCGTTAAAGTCGTGATTACGTGGCAGTTGATTTACTAAAGGTAGAGTATCACCAATATGACGTCACTTGACACGTACACTGTGCGTGCGACCTTTTTTCAGCTAACGCCTGTTACCAAAAGTTGGTTTGCAAACAGTTTACACAGTTAGCGTTAGCGAACATTTACCAATGTTATTTTTCTTATTTATGAATATACGTAGCTATAATTCACTTACATACGAAATATTCATAACAAGAGGGATATGACCACTATGCAGCTGGTGAATAAAGTAAATTTCCGGACAATTTATATGCACGTTATGTGTCCATATATATATTATGTTTATGGTTATGTTTATGTATGCGTATGCTTATGAGTATGCGTATGCGTATGCGTATGTATATGTGTATATGTATAACGTATATGTTTATGTACGTGTACGTGTATATATATAAGTATGTGTATTTGTGTGTGTACGTGTATGTGTATATGTATATGTACATGTAGCTCAATATATAATTTTCAGGCAATAATATATTAGGCTATTTAGTAGGTCAATTGTCACGTGACCCTGACTTTAAGTTAAGCAAACTACGTAAGAAAAG
Organism: Gigantopelta aegis; assembly: GCF_016097555.1. Lineage (NCBI taxonomy): Eukaryota > Metazoa > Mollusca > Gastropoda > Neomphalida > Peltospiridae > Gigantopelta > Gigantopelta aegis. Next base: position 65,919,054 of record NC_054702.1, read on the forward strand.
CACACACGGTGAGCTAAAATGAAATCAAAATGCTATAATGGCAAATATCTTGTTATCTTGTATAACAGATTAACTAATAATATCTTAAGGCAAGCGTTTTGCAGTCCATTGTTCACAGACCGAGAATGTTCGAAATAATCCGAATGATGCTGACTTCTGTAATTTTCCCCTGTAACACGAAACAGTACAGACAACTTGTCGAGGGTTTCAACAATAATTACACAACTTCTGTTAGTGGAATACCATGTAGCCAAACCATTCCATGACAAAATATAATTATCACAATTCATGTTGCAAAATAAGAACACACAAACGAATGCACCAGCTAAAATAATGTACACACTGACTAGAGTATGTTACACACATTTCGTCCTTTTGTTGGTCCACGTGTTAGAATAAAGGTAAGGCGATGTACATACACATCCTTGACGAGACCTGTCCTATACATTTTCCCCATCTGAAAACCTTCTGCATGGATACGATACTGTTTCCTTAAAAAAGCTCTATATCAATATCTATACTTCAAGTATAACTAACCCACGTCTGTTTCATACTTTTGGAGCGCAACAGCTTATTGCGTGTATGTTTAAACTGGCATATGCAAATAAAAGACAAAGCATTATAAATAGTATAGCTTAGCTCAAGATCGCTTAAAGTAACTAAGTGTATGTGGGTACCCGTCTTAAAGTCCAGCGCCCGGTAACACAAAACACTCGTAACACTTACGTCAGACGTACACCATACATAATGTGTGGCGTACGTCTGACGTAAGTGTTACGAGTGGTTTGTGTTACCGGGCCCTGGGCCCAGTTTCACAAAACATCGTAAACCTAGTTTTGCACGTAAACGTAAACGTGAATCTACGACTAAACCACAATTCTTATTATTACTCTAGTACAAGAAATATAGTTTTAAGTACACATATTTCATTTTCTTTTGTCCTTCCGTAATGATCTAATTTGCTGCGTGAAATAGATGTCAAACACGTGTAAATGAATGACCGGTATAACTGCTAGTTACAGACGTAAACATACGATGTTTTGTGAAATAGGCTCCTGGATACACATTTACCAAACCTAAGGGCAACGCACCATCATTTGCCGTGTCATTACTTTGTATAGCAACATACTAGTGGTCCTGAATAGGAAATAGGTCTTCTTTAGAAAAAATATACTGATGAAAAGAAATAAAGGAACACATTGAATTGTATATTAAATATAATTCATTATTAATGTACAGTCAATCTGAACATATTTACTCTAACAAAACATTTTATGTATTATACGTATTTAATATTATTAATGTCCAACATTATATGTATGATAGTGATTAAGAACCCCATCCCTGACATTATCGACATTTCTGGGTCAATAAAAAAACATCAATATTAGCTTAGTTTTATCTGAAATATAATTTTGTGTTTA
>NC_054702.1:66225477-66327977 GCF_016097555.1 Gigantopelta aegis
CCCAGACAGCACAACCAACGATCTTATTTATAATCGTTTGGCACCGATTGGGACGAGAGAAAAACCCATTGACTCCATATTCTACACGATATCGCGACTCAAGTGAATTCTCTAACCACTATAAGCTTAATATTGCAGTTATGTGACAATGATAAATGACGTCAAGCAATTGGAAGTTTGGCTTCCATAGTATAAAAAATATTTAAGAATCGTGGTACACTGAGACGGAAGAATAAAAAGCATATTATACAAGATATCGCGCCTCTGGCAAGCGCTGTACCCCTCTAAGCTCAATATTGCAATTCTGTTACAATGACACATGACGTCACGCAATTCTTTGACACTTGGGAGCGAAGTTTGGCTTCCACAGCATAAACAACGATCTAAGAATCGCGGGGAACGGGTTGGAACGAAAAAAAGACCCATCGACTTCATATTATACAAGAGATCGCGCTGTACGGTACCAACTAAGCTGAATATTGCTGTTATGTTACAAAGACAAATGATGTCACGCACTTGTTAGATGATTAGAAGCGAAGTTCGGCTTCCGCAGCATAAACAACATCTAAAAGTCGTGGTGCACTGGTTGGGTCGAAAAAGACCCCCCCCCCCCCCCACACACACACAACTCAGTTCAAATCCTGTAAGATATTGTGCCTCAGACGAGCGATCTACCCAGTAAGTTGAATATTGCCATTATTTCAAAATGACGTCACACAATTGTTTCACGCTTCTAAAAAAACGTTCTATGACTGGTGGGGAACTGGTTGGGAGAAGAGAGAGAGAGAGAGAGAGAGAGAGAGAGAGAGAGAGAGAGAGAGAGAGAGAGAGAGAGAGAGAGAGACGCAGTTGTTTGATAAAATGAGGTGAAGTTTGTCTCCCACAGAATCAACAATCATTTAATAATCGTGTGGTACTGGTTTGAACGAGAGAAAAACATCCCTCGACTTCATATGCTACACAACATTGCGCTCTACCGACTAAGGTCAATATTGAGAATATGTTACAATGACAAAAGACATTGTTTGACGCCTGGAAGCGAAGTTTGGCTACCACACCATAAATTAACATACAGTAAACTCTCTATATGTCAAAGTTGCTGGTGCCAGCCGGTTAGTTTGAGATATCGTTACATTTGAAATAACTAAACATCTATGCACTTTGGATCTTAGGTTTTGTCCCACGTTCAACTGCCTTGATTGCTTCATGTTTCTTCTCAAAAGAATGTACTGTTAACTTTCTCTTGCGTGTCAGAGTTAAAGCACTGGATCCAGCTAACTTCCCAGTGCTCAGACTGGGTCCTTCACTGGATTGCTCGCAGCCTTCGTTTTCCGACATATTGCAAGATGAATGCATAACAAGTGTACACTCTTATATTTTTATTTTAAAATTTGGACTTAAAATAACAAGTTAAAACCACTCATAGTAAGAACACTTAATCCAATACCGTTTATATACCCAATCCCACTTTTATTGTTACCCGCTTTTGATAACGGCCGCGGTTTCATAGGTCATCACTTTCAAGCGACCGGATTAAATAAATACTAATTAGGCATACTTGGCAATAACAAGTTAATCCACTGGCCTCTAATGACTTGACTTGAAGATTTTTACATGCTCATATACCACGAAGGTTTCGAGCATTGCCTCTAATGATCGAACACAAACATAATAAATTAAAAGGCAGCCCTTGGCTTGGTTTACTGCATTTATCGAAATAATTTTATTAAATAATTATTATTTTAATTTATGGAAAATACGTTTTCAACTTCGACAAAAATATACAAAATATATAGTGAATATGACATATGAGACCATATAAGTCATTTGACATAACGTGTGTATATTTATGTCAAAGTTTGAGATAAACATACAAACTCTTACATGTTTATATAGAGAAACGGTTCGGACCCACTTCTTGTTTTGAGATAGCGTGACGTTTGAGAAAACGGAGTTTGACATATAGAGAGTTTATTGTAGTTTGACATCCAATAGCCGATGTATTTTTCGTGCTGGGTTGTCGTTAAACATTGATTCACCACACCATAAACAACGGTCCAATAATCATTGGGCACTGGATGGTACTAGGAAAAAAACAAAAAACAAACAACAACAACAACAAAACACACCCTAAAACACGTGCAACCACTTCACATTCTACACAACATCGCGCTCGACACAATAAGCTCAATATTGCATCTATGTTACAATGAGAAATGACGTCACTCAATTGTTTCATGCTTGGAAGCGAAATTTGGTCCCCACAAGATAAACGACGATTTAACAATCGTTGGCCACTGGTTAAGTCGGAAAAAAACAAACATCGACGTTGCGCTCTACTCACTAAGCTCAATACTGAGATTATGCCACAATGACAAATGACGTCATGCAATTGTTTGGCCCAGACAGTATAAACATGCAATGATCTAACAATCGTTGGGCACCGATTGAGTCAAGAAGAAACCCATCGACTTTATATCCTGCACGACATTGAGCCTCAAGCGAGTCCTCGAAATACTATACGCTGAATATTGCCATTATGTTACAATTACAAATGACGCCAAGCAATTGTTAGATGCTTGGAAGCGAAGTTTGGCTTCCATAGCATAAGCAATATTTTAGAATTGTGGTAGACTAATTGGGACGGGAAAACAAAACCCCTCTAGTTCATATTATACAAGACATCGCACCTCAGGAAAGCGCTATACCCTCTAAGCTCAATATTGCTAAATTTAGTTTCCACAAAATAAACAACGATTCAACAAACGTATGAAAGATACATGTATTTTTAGTCTCAAGTAAATTTCAAACAGGGTCATAATTACAGAGATGACTCATTTTAAATATTTGTAGTTAAATGTTTGTGTTATTTTCATCATAATGTGCCCAAACTGCATGATTTGGGGTGCATTTTTGACACTATCCAGATCTCACTACACAGATGTCATCTACCATTGAAACCCATGTTAAATTGCCCAACTCCAAATGAAGATTGCCCATAGAACGGGTTTATGTTGGCACTAACAACATACACCATTGCGAACATACATTATATAGGTATTTAGTTTCACTCCAAAATTGAGAACATTTCAGTCTTAGTTTTTTTGCTATATAACCGCTTCTTACTGTAATACCTGTCCGAACAGGCGGTTCATTAACCGATTCACTCCGGCTGTCTCTTACGTTATACACCCATGTCCCAAAAGATCAATGCACAATATTACAAAATAGCATGGGCCAAAATACAGCCATAAGGCTTACCATTAAACATACATATTATTTCAATTCTTCACCATTTCCTAGAAGTGAACCATAAGTTGTTTCACAATTAGGAACTATAGTGGACCGTCATCAATGAACTCTCACCCGGAAGTGATCTGTGTAGTGAGACCTCACACCCATTGTGACGGAACATGCTCTTAATTTTGTTTTCGCCTGTGGCGATATTAATTGTTTTAGAGGGCCGTGTGCAGTTCCAATATGCACTTAAGCCCAGGTGGGCACTTTGTTACGTAATACCTCCGTGCGACCGTGGTCGAGCTGTGCCTAATACACACCCAGCCCAGGTCCGGAGGCCATGTGGCGAGTAGTTACGTAATACCTCCGCGAGTGCGGTTTTTACAACCGTGATTTTGGCGACTAGGCGTCAGCAAGTCTGGCCATCTAAGGAAAATTGTCGTCTTGATCGCTGTGGAAATATCACATGTAGGTATTCGGTGCCGTGATGTACCCCCAGGCGATACTGGGGTTTTATAATAAATAGCTAGGGTTTTAGAGATTACGAGGAGAAACATAGGAAGGCTTCCAGGGGGAACGTTGTCTGTCCGGACTGGTAAATAATATTATTTCTGCTCTGTTGTATAACCTTGATGTGATTGATGTGACTTTAAATATTTTAATACTGTATTATACCAATATTATTTAGACGGTGCTGCCGGTAATCTGACGCAGTAAACTGTAGGCTCACTGTTCTAATTTATATAAAGCTTAACCAGTCATCCTGTCTTTATTGTGATAGGTACCAGTATTAATTCTGTATTACAAGGTTACTGTATGAGTAGTTAAGGGTTAATTAAAAATTAACCAGTTAGGAATAGAGTTGTAATTCCTTTATTAATTAAGTTCCCCTGGAAGCGTTTCTCAATTATCACACGTATGGGTGTTGTGTCACGGTGAAGTGATTAGAATATTGTATAAACTAGACACCTAGTGATTAACTAATTAAGTGATCAGTTCTGGGTTGTTACTATTTGTTGTTGTTAATTAACTACTGCGGCAGTACATTTGTCAGCGTAGATTAATACAGATTCCAAAGTGTATTGTGTTTTTGTTGTGTTTTCTAGTGAACTAAACGTGCTATATTATATATACTTTATATAAGATCTTATCTCTGTTCACACCTAGAGACGAGCCACGCGGGTATAACTGCCCGTTACAGAGAGATCTAATAGATATACAGTTAGGAGAGATATTTGGATAATCGTGTGTTTCATTCAGTTACGGGTATTATAGGATCCCCGTGACACCCATACAAACCACACCCAAGCGGGAGTTTGTGGACGTCAGACATATTTATGGAAACTTTGCTCATCAAATCTTACAAAACACTCATTTGAATAAAGGTTTAGCTATTCAAATTTTCACAAAATCAGCTTATTTGCTAATTACCCAAATTGATCGCGCTCCACTTTTGTTACAATATAGGCCTAGCGGCCACCAGTTAGCAGGAATACTAATGGATTTTTTTTTTCATTTTAATGTTCTTCTTCTTATTATTCATTCTAAAATTATGCGGTTTTTTATTGGTTAAACTGGCAGTATGTCTTGGTGGTCCGGGTATGCATTTTTAGAGAATATAAATTAAGGCTTATATTTGACTTGATTGTCCCTTTAAAGGGAGGGTCAACTCTAACAAGAGCCTTATTTATGTGTTGGAAAGATGCATACCCACCCGAACCACCAACACATACTGACACTTTAACAAATGAACAAACCCGCGTAATTTTAAAGTTAATAAAAAACCCATGATTATTCCTGCTAACTGGGGACAGCCATTTTGTTTCGTTTTTGTGACGCCCGGTGGTATAGCTTGGGGCGAAGTGACGTCGGCTCCGTCCAACTCCTCTATGCACAGTGTAAACAAATGCTCTAATTTACGACATGGCGCTTCGTTTTCATCAACCTGACTTGTAAAACAACATAATTGACTTGATAGTATAATAGACTATTTAAAGGAGACCGGACACCAAAACATATATACGGCGTAATGAATTGTTTGCCGTCATAAACCACAACACGCAACAACCGCGCTCCCCTTATTGACTAAAGCTAGGATTCCATAGACACGACAAACTTATCCGTCAGACTTACGCGTTATGCGTAAAAAAATCGAAACCGTTGAAATAGATATGTATGATTCCATAGGTCCGGTGACTTACGCGTTTTCTTATGTGTTAGCTTATCCGACAAGTCCGATCGCACCTTGTAGCGATTCCAGTCGGATAAGCTCACAAATCGTGCGCTTACCACAACAAATGGCGCGAAATAACTAAAAAAACGTATATATTTTTGTATGTATGGAATCTTACAAGACGCATACGTGTAAGCTTGTCGTGTAAGCTTGACGCGTAAGCTCGCCGCGATCGTGACTATGGAATCCTAGCTTAAGTTAAGCGTGCCAGTCTTGGTTGGGTGTTTTTTTTGGGCCGATCTCCGATGTTTGCCGGAAACTGTCGACAATTGATGAGCTAGACCCGTGACGTCATCGATGAGAGGAAAACTGAAGAAACTACCAAGCAGCATGGTCGAACTTAGCGATTCGAGTGACGAAAAATTGTGTCCAGCTTGGGCTAATGGCATCCAAACGTATCATTTTGAACCACTTATCAGAGACTTTGCTCCTAATCCTGGAAATGTTGTCTTAGACGAAAATTCGTATGAATCAACTGCCGACGAAGACGAGGAAGCCACACGGTCATAGACTAGCATACAAGCATTTTTTAAAACATTTTTTTATGACATTTTTAATGTAAACCGAAGCAAATGGACCTAATTAGAAGAAAACCACACAAAATGTAATAACATTTCATCATAAATCTTGTTTAGCATAGATGTAAATATGACACGTCAGTGGATATTCCAGAGGCCGATTTCGCAAATTTGCAAAAAGCGTTCCCTCCTCACCAAAGGAAGATATAATAATTTAACAAAAAACTTTCTCTTAACTAGTTACCCTCCAAGTTTTAATGTGTTTGGTTAAACCGTGTATTTTTAATTATTAAGAAAATGTGTTACCAGTCTGCCGAAACTGTCCACAGCCGGGTACAGAAATACAGGAATGTTGGAAAATATATACTGTTGCCACATACTAACAATCACTTTACAACTAATATGTCTTATCGACAATATTATTATGTAGTCTTTGCATTTATTAATATAAAATACAACAGGCCCGTAGGAACTGGGGAGGGGCGGGCCTAGGGGTTTGTTCTCCATCACACACTCTAGGATGAAAATGTATGTTTTAAATTTTCACTACTTTGCATAAATAAAGATATAAAGATAAAACAATCTAGTTTGTATCCCTCACTAGAGACTGTATCTCCCCCCCCCCCCCCACACACACACTTCAAATATCGTTCCTACAGGCCTATACAAATGTAGATAATATGTAGAGGGTGAAGTTAGGAACCAGTTCCTTTTATCTTTAGGATTTTGTAATCATGATTTTAAACCAACTGTTTCAGGTAGTTTGCTCCACATACTGACATAAAACACATTTGTTATATATTGGAATAAAATAAAAATAATTACAATATATCCAGTGTTATTTTCTTTAATCATTCATGAAGGAAGAAAGAAGTCCTGATGAAAATATATTACAGGTAAAATATATTACAGGTAAAACAAAATAATATATGATGCTTATTCCATATGGTAACTATTGTTAATTTTGCTTTAAATTGCTAGATGCCAAAAGTGATTAATTATATTATTTTATGGTAACAGTCGAAAATTAGATGACCATTTGTTTCGACCTCTGCCAAAGGTACCAGGTTTTCTGCCAGAAAATAATTTGACGGTACGTAATAAAACAGGCCCGTAGGAACTGGGGGGGGGGGGGGGGGGGGGGGGGGGATGGGGCACTTGTGAGCTTTTCTTTATCACATAAATTTTTGCCATTGTAACCAAAATCTGATATAGAGTTTATACCCAGTCCGTCAGTGCCCCCCTCCCCCCCACCCAGTCGTTCCTACGGGCCTGTAAAAACTAAATATATTCAAAGGAGTATATTGCGTGGTTATAGGTTTGAAATGTTTTTTTATTGAACATTTTATTTCATGCACTTTTATAAATTTTAAACAGCAATTATGTTACTATAATCTATCGAAAAAATAAAACATTATATAACATTATATATATATATATATATATATATATATATATATATATATATATACATTAATTTCTGAATTTTTTTAGTATATACATATAAGTTTACCCTCCGCACCCTCTGGCAGAAACCCAGGGTAGGTATTAAAATAATTATTTGGTGTAAAGTATTTTTAATATGACATACAGAAAGCATTGAAAAGTACAATTTTATTATGCTTTAATAATCGACATTAGCTTTAAAATTATTTAACCATCATTCCTTCTGGCCAGAGTACATATGTTGTTCTTGCCAAAGTGTTAGCATTTTAATTTTAATGACAATATACTGAACTGACGATAAACATTGTTAACTAACGTAATAATTCACGTTTTGAAGGTGTTTTGTTATGCGATTAACAAACCAACTAGATCAAGAGACGTTAGTATGGAGTCATTATGGGCTGTCGGTGAAAATTAATTTGGTAATTATAGGTAAATAAATGTGAAGTTTAAATATTCGTATGTGAACAAATTGCAATACCTTTATTTAATGTATATCTTAAGTACATACTTGTTTTAATTTTCACATTGTAAATGTACCATAACCTGCTGTATTTAGTTGGTGCAAAGCCCGTTCGACGACAATAATGCGTCCATGTTTTAAAACAACTCGTTTTTTTGGAAATCGAAACCATGATGTTGGCCGTTTCTTGGGATGCATTGCTGTTACTGTTGCAGTTAAACACTGCGCAGTTAACCATCATATAATTACATCGAAAGTATATAATAACACTAATTATCTTGTAAATTAAATTTCCGATAAACCTGGAGACAGAAAAAGAAAAGACGACTGAAAGGCACAACCAAAGAATCAACATGTGTACCGGTATTGCTTGGTAACTCTCACCGATGACGTATTGCCTCGCTTTCGTTCAGATCTATGCATAATCCCGCCCACTTCTGTTTTTACCCCAAACCTAAGACGCGCAGCTGACCGGTGCCTCGCAGCGAGCCGGGCGTTAGAGTAATGCGGTCTTTGACTCTAACTTAATCCATTACACACTACATGTCCGGTCTCCTTTAACTAAATATATTTTAATTTGCATTAGTAGAACGAAATGGAGTTACAGTATTTTTCTCTTTTAAAAAATCCGAAAAAAGAGAGCATATTATTAGGCCTATTGGTAGGGTACGTTCGAACAAAAACGACCACTCACGATACCCAAGTGATAATTTTCTTTTCTTTGGGACTACGTAATTGGTCAATCTAATTAAAATTAGCTCCACTATTACATGTGGATCTAACAGCATCCCGTTGGAGCTCATGTCCAGTTGACCTTTCATTCGACCAATCAAAACCTTACTTGCAAAATCATGCCAGTGATTTGAAAAGAATTTGAAAACATTCGGGATTATGCCGAGGGTATATGAAATGATTCGGGTGAATTACGAAGTATGCCGGAAACTAATTGCAATATAAAATTTTATATAAAATTCGTTTCAAGACGAAAAAACCCCAACCCGTGATGGTATAGCCATAAAATCTGTTTATACTAGTATACAATACAGAGTTTATAACTACACTTCTCCCCCTGTTTTTTTCAATGTTGAAATAGACCAACAAGTTCGCCTATTGCATAAATAGTCTCGCCCGATATTTTTAGAATTTGTATGCTCCCGAATGACGCTATAAAAGGCGAAGTGTGATTGGTCGATATTTAAATTGTTATTTATAGATGAAATGTCACATGTGAGTCCACGCAATGCTGTTAGATCTATTGGTGGTAGACCCAGTAGAGCTAATTTTAATCAGATTGGTAATTGGTCAGTTTTGTGATTTTAGATGGGAAAGTCTACTTAATCAAGGGTTTTACAGAATTACTTACAGTAATAAAGCAGGACGGCTGATAATGTCCGTGACGATTTGAGGGGTGTCCGCGCGGTTATCATGCAATACCCTGTCGTCTTAATAAAAGAGACACGTCTTTTTAGTGTGTCTAGACAGTGTCTGGGGACCGTCTAAATATACACCTGCCAATCAGGAACCACTGGTACAGGCCACAGAAAGAAAATACCAATTAACCAGGAAAACACTTCGATTATTATTTCATTACGTGGGTTAAATTATTAACAAAACATAATACAGTATTTTCAACACTGACAATGGTGGTTTATTTTGTATTGAAAAATAATATATACTTGTTGCTGGCTTACTGGGATGGATATTATTAAAGAACATTGCGATGCATCCGCAAAAATTAGGTATGTTTTGGTTCTTCAGTTCCAAAACTAATTCCTGAAGTGACGCGTTAGGTATTACGTAACCACCAGCTCGCCAGAGGACGTATTCACTGGGATGACCGGCCTAGATGGCGCAATGGTTAAGCCATCGGACTACATGCTGGTAGTTACTGGGTTCGCAGTCCGGTACCGGCTCCAACCCAGAGCGAGTTCTTAAGTGCTCAATGGGTAGGTGTAAGACCACTACACCCTCTTCTCTCTCACTAATCACTAACCAACTAACAACTAACCCACTGTCCTGGACAGACAGCCCAGATAGCTGAGGTGTGTGCCCAGAACAGCGTGCTTGAACCTTAATTGGATATAAGCACGAAAATAAGTTGAAATGAAATGAAATCACTGGGATGGTACAAAATGGCTGCGTCCGTTATATAATAGCCGTCACATTTAACCGTTTTATTAATTTACTATACGATTATACCTGTTGATATTAAACAATAATGTGCATAATATATCGTTGAATATGCTTACCAGGCCAAATGCCTTAATTGTCCCTTCCTTTAAGCGAAAAACAACCGGCTAAACTGAGGCCAAATCTACGTTCAGTCAGCCTGTTTGTCACTAAACGTTTGCAAACTGTTGTGACTGATTCCCGAAGTGGTCATTCAGTTTAATGTGCAGCGTAAAAAATCAGTCTAGCAAGCGTTATCTACAACCGGCTGACTGAACTTAACTGGACTAAACGTACAACACACTTAATTTGTCATAGCTCTTTGAACTCAGTTTTTAACTCGACGTTTAACAGCAATAGGCGGAAAAGTGAAACTGGTGGCAGTTGATACTGTGTTTCATAAAACCAACAAAACACAACGACGTGAAATGCAGTTGATTAACCCAAACACAATGGACAAAGAACAGAACATAACAGAAGATGAAGCAGCTTTATATGACAGACAGATACGGTTGTGGGGCCTTGATGCTCAACGAAGGTGTTTTACTTTAGCGAGTTTTGGCTATGATCTTTGTCAGTTGGGGGGGGGGGGGGGGGGGGGCTAATTTTTGTGGTCTTATTCCATCTATAACATTGTAAACATTTTAAATGTAACCAGTGAATCATATTGTTTTCACTGCAGACTTAAAAGAATGCAATGACTGAATGAAATCTGTTCTTAAAAATAGACTTTAAATTTAGTAATTTGATGATTTTATTAATTTGAAAATATGTATGGTTGCTTCATTCATTGGATATCGAAAACCACCTTGGCATGAGTTCAACCCATACCCCCTTTTCAATGGTTAGAGTTAGTATTAGTCTTTAAAGCCTTTGATATGGAGGGGTACATGTCGAACGGCCAGAGTAAACTATTGTGCTTGCAATCTATGTCTACCTGGAGTGGGACGTAGCCCAGTGGTAAATGCGCGGTCGGTCTGGGAACGATCTCCATCGGTGGGCCCATTGTGCTATTTTAGTTCCAGCCAGTGCACCACGACTGGTGTATCAAAGGCCGTGGTATGTACTAGCTGTCTAAATGGTGCATATAAAAGATCCCTTGCTGCTTATCGAAAAGAGTAGTGCATGAAGAGGAAACCTGCTGTCAATATCTGTGTGGTCCTTAACCATATGTCTGACACCATATAACCGTAAATGTGTTGAGAGTGTTGTTAAATAAAATATTTCCATCCTATGTCTACCTAACAGTAGTCAAAGATTTCTGCTCTGATACAACAACAATCCTATGTTTGATATTAAAATACCTTTACATCCATCATTTGAAATCGAGTTCACTGATAACAAATATTTGACATATCAATCACTAATACACACTACAGGAGGAAACCCATCAGCACCTACATATTTAACAAACATTATTGTCGGGTTGGCATATTTTGTGTTTGGGCTACCTAAAGCAGGTTTTGGCCACTGAAAATGAAAATTTAGTGGCCCAGATATTTTGTTTTGGGCTACCATACTTTTCTGATGAGTTTTGAGCCCTGCTAATATATATACATGTAATATAGTTGAAAAAAATAAAGAAACTATTTGCCATTGTTTGACCCAGAATGTTTAGTGGAATGAGGCATGGCTAGCTCTGGGTAAGCAGAACATTTTACCAAATTATCTGTTAAACCCAGTTTTAAAAACAAAATATCAATCATTATTTGAATTTTCTTTTTAAAACAAATTAAATAAAATTTGCCGATTTGTTTCTAAAATTTGCAGTTGGCGAGTGGTGGCAACACAATCAAAATATTGTTAATTACTGTTAGATGGGTTATTGCCAACATGGTTCCGAGCAATCCACTTACAAATTGAATTTCTTTTTGTGCAGTCTGTGCAGCCCTGCTTGCCTTCACAAAGCTTGCATATCTATTTGTTTAAGTTGCTGATCATTAAATGTTGTATTTTGTATAGGTTGCGTGCGGCCCGTGTACTACTTATTGGTATCAAAGGTCTGGGAGCTGAAGTTGCCAAGAACATAGTGTTGTCTGGAATCAAGTCTTTGACACTGTTAGACAGCTCAGTGGTAAGAATTCATAAATAGCCAAGCTTACACAGGGCTTCTAGAATTTTTATAAAATCCACTAGCCATGGGATCAGTGATTTTAAAAATTTACTATCCATGATTAAAAATTCACTAGCCCTACTTTACTTTAAGTTAATAAAAGTTTTACTAAATAATAGTAATAATCAGATGTGTCACATAAACAGGGAGATGGAGTTTAAAAACACTAACATTAAGGGTTTGGGTGGGGAAAGGATATTCATATTTATAAAATAAGACTCGACTGCACATTTGACCCAAAAAAATCACTAGCCGTCGGGCATAGCAATAGTAGATATTTACTAGCCCAACACTGAATATCACTAGCCATGGGAGTGGGGCTACCATAATCTAGAAGTCCTGATTACAACAAATTAAGCTTTAGAGTCAGATTCATATATATATATGTGTTTTTGTTAATTTTAATAGGATGAAAGTATAAAAAATCTAAATGTTGTTAGCATTACGGGGTTCAACAAATCCACTAGTCCTCAGTCACGGCTAGTGCATGTTTGGTCTGGGCTAATGGAAATTATCAATGGTATTACTATTATACACAGGACACTAGCCCAAGATTCTGTGAAGGCTAGTGACTTTCTCAAATATTTGTCAAAACACAGAGCATTATGGCAAATAGTTTAAAATTACTTCACGTATAAAAATATCAGGTGAGTGATAAAATCACTTTCTGCAAAAGTTCCAGGCGAGTGATATGCATTACATCGGGAAAACTCTTGAGTAAAGCTTGAGTAAAGTTTTAAATAGCGCACCGAATCGGTATAATGATATTCAAACACTATGGCTGGCTGGGGTTAAAGTTTGTCATTGTTTTTGTTTTTAACGACACCACTAGAGCACATTGATTTATTAATCATTAGCTATTGGATGTCAAACATTTGGTAATTTTGCCATCTAGTCTTAGAGAGGGATCTTTTATATGCACCGTCCCACAAACACATACCACAGCCTTTGATATACCAGTCATGATGCACTGGCTGAATGAGAAATAGTACAATGGGCCCACCACCGGGGATTGATCAAACCTTGACTGAACATCAAGCAAGCACTTTACCATTGGGCTGGGGTTAAGCCAGCTTCTTTTCAGATAACCAGTGGGAGGTGCACTGATACATTATTTTTAGGAGGAGGATAAAAACCCAAAAGCTTCTGTTATGAAATTAAGGTGCATTTGGGCTCACAAGCGCAGTTGCGCACCTCAGATATGAAGGATTGCAAAATAATGGCTTGTTGAATCTGATTCTTCTTGAAGTAAGACTTTTAACAAATTCAACTTTTATTTTGTGTCTGGCAATTTGTCAAACATCAGCTAAAACTGCAAACAACAAAGTACAATGTCAGCATACATTTTGTATGAAGTAAGGGTCTTTAGTGTGCGTGTGTATGAACCTAAATGTCTACAAATAGAGCTATGGGTTATATAATGTTCTGCTACAATAACTGGTCCTTAAAATTAATTATTGTAACATCATTTTTAAAAAAATAATATTTATAATACAGTGAAACTTCGATAACTCGATCTTCAAGGGGACGAGGAAATAGTTTGAGTTTCAGGGACTTAGAGTTTTCGAAATTAATATAAAAGAGTTAAAATTTGAAACTGCATTGCATTGCAGCTGGTTGATTTCGCTTAATATTAGCTTCGCTACCTACCTCTGAACTACCTCACCCAATGCCACCCCATCTCATCCCATCCCACCCCACCCCAGCTGTTGGCATCTTCGATGCCTGTGGTACATTCATTTTGCGTATGTTGTAAAAGTAAGTAAATAAAACAAAAAAGATAACCCAGATGAATTTGAAATATATGCATTTATTTAACAATTATTACAATTGCTCTTTGAAGTTAACCAGACTGTGTCTGTAATTAAGTATTACGTAGCGAGGCTCTCCACCATGGACGGACACCGACTACCAAACACAAGATCATTTTGTTCCGCTTAGTCGGCGATCTATTATTCTGTAATTATCCCCGAATGGAGTGAATGTGGAGTGATCGAAGTTTGATTGTACTTGATATATTAAAATATACCATGTCAGAATGGGGGAAAAATACCCCTTGAATTTTAGATGCGATTTTTGTCGAGCTGGGGATGATAGTGTATTAGTGCTTGTGTCCTTATTCTTTATTAACTACCCACTCTCCCTCCAACAAGATATTTTAGGATCAGATATACCTCTGCAAAATTCAGCTCCTGCAAATTAAGCTTTAATGACTTGATAATGAAGCTAAATAGAATATATTGGTAAATTTTAAGTAAGATAGAAAAACATATTTTATTTTATTCAAATTGTATAAAGTATTAAATGGGATAATAAAATGTATGAAATAAACTTGCTACGAATCTTGCCACTATATACATGTATATTACATTATTACATTTATTTTGTTATTAGTTGATATTTATTGTGGCACTTGTTTGTATTTTTCATAGGTTGATAAAGAAGATGAAACAGCTCAGTTCTTGGTGTCTAGAGCGGATATCGGCAAAAATGTGAGTTCCTAAATCCCAGCATTTCTCCATTTACATAGTTTAAAAACATTTTATATTCAAGACACAATATTCGTTTTGAAGTATCATTCTTTTCATGTGTCGGTTACACACATTTAAATTCACACAACTGCTGAATTGTAATTCAAAGGCCGTGATGTGTGCTATCTTGTCTGGAATGGTGTATATAAATAATCCCTCAAGTGGTACTAATGAAAAAAATGTAGCAGGTTTCCTTACTAAGACTATATGTCAAAATTACCAATGTTTGACATCCAGTAGCCGATGATGAATAAATGAATGCGTTCTAGCAGCATCACCAAACAAAACAAACATTTAACTTTAATTTTTGTTTTATTTTACAACAGAGGGCTGAATCGTCACTGGAAAAAGTCAAGCTTCTGAACCCCATGGTGGAAGTGACGGCCGATGCTGAATGTGTTGATAAGAAGCCTGACAAGTTTTTCACAAACTTTGATGTGATCTGTGCCACGTGTTGTCCCACCGCCACGCTCTGCCATATCAACAAAATATGTGCTCTCAACAATGTCAAGTTCTTTGCCGGGGATGTGTTCGGTTACTATGGCTTCATGTTTAGTGATTTAGGAGAGCATGAATTTGCAGAGTAAGTACATGTAATAGATATTATCTGAATTTAAAAAATCATATATTGTATCAGTTGTGGCTAAATAGAAGCAGGAGGAATACTAATGGAATTTTAGCCTTTAAATATCATATTTGATGTCGTTTTAATTTTTGTATGTGCTAACTTACAGGTACATATATCAAAGTAAAAAGCTTAATCTTTAAGTACTATTCTTAAATATACGTCAAAAATGTATGCCATCTGGGTAAGTAATTGGTAACAATTTAAAATATTTTTGCTACCAGTATTGTAATACATGTAGAATGAATTCTAGTTTTGCAAATTGATTTCTACTCTTATTTTGCTTTAGACACAAAACAAAAAAAAGAAGAAAAAACTCAAGTTAGATTTTTATTTGTATTTTTGGGGGTAAGGCTGAGTTAAAGTGGGAGTTATTATTTTAATGAAGCATCTAATCCATTTTTAATTGATATTTAGTGTATTATTTTAAAATTTTGTTTTGCCTCATCAGAGAAGTGTCCAAACCCAAATCTTCCACAGAAGACAAAAAAACATGTAACAGTGTTGAACCACCACCAAAGAAAATGAAAAAAGAAGAACACGAAAC
The DNA here is from genome assembly GCF_016097555.1 of Gigantopelta aegis. Taxonomy (NCBI): domain Eukaryota; kingdom Metazoa; phylum Mollusca; class Gastropoda; order Neomphalida; family Peltospiridae; genus Gigantopelta; species Gigantopelta aegis. The sequence continues at coordinate 66,241,360 of NC_054702.1, forward strand.
TGTCACAGTGAAAAAGGTGTGTGTATGTGTGAGTGCATTCTTATGTGCCCATTTCTTGTTCTTATATCTGTTTTTACTTAATGTCTTTTTATTTGGACTAAAATTAAATTTATATTAAATTATATCTTAAAGTAATTTAAACAGTTGGAAACACATACAAGAGTTGTTTCTAGATTTGATGGAAACAATAATGTCTGGTATTGCACAGGTAATCGACATGCATTTTTTATTTCCATAAATATTTTATACAAGTGTGATACTTTTTTTTAAATTATCCATAAACTGTAATTAACTGATAAACATTTAGTATCCTTGTATGTGCTATGCAATCAATATTATCAAATTTAATGAGATCAATTACTAGATCGTCAAAGTGTCTTCATAATGCCATATCCATAGTAAATTGTTCCCCATAGTTATAAGAATAATTTACTGATCCATTATTTTTAAATATTTTTTTCCCCTCATTTTTTGAATGTAACATCAGAAATTCATCAACTTAAGACATCATTTTTACTTTACTACAAACATGGGGCAGGACCTAGCCCAGTGGTAAAGCTCGGTCTAGGATCGACCCTCGTGAGCTATTTCTCGTTCCAGCCAGTGCACCACGACTGATATATCAAAGGCTGTGGCATGTGCTGTCCTGTCTGTGGGATGGTGCATATAAAAGATCCCTTGCTGCATTAGGAAAAATGTAGCTGGTTTCCTCTGATGACTACGTGTCAGAATTACCAAATGTTTGACATCCAATAGCCGATGATTAATTAATTAATGTGCTCTAGTCATGTCGTTAAACAAAACGACCGTACTACAAACATATCCATACAGTTACATGTTTAACCTTGCAGGGCTAGGTCTGGCTTTTGCCAAATTTGATATTTACAAATTTGTAAAACAGTTGTCAAATTTTATTTTAATTTGGCAAATTAATTCCATGTAAATAGAGGATACTCCCCTTGTGTCTTGTGATATCATAATTGATCAGCGCGAGTTGATAAAAGTATGAAATCAAGGCTTGCCGAGGATTTTATACTTTTATCAGTGAGTGCTGATCAGTTATGATATCACAAGACACAAGGTGCATATAAAAGATCTCTTGCTGCATTATCATCCATTATCATTCTTTTCATTTGTGGCAGTTGTAAACAATGTCACTAATGTGGGTTGAATGTCACGGTAGACTCGTTAACTAGCAGTCGCGTGACGTCACTAATGGTAGGTTTAGCGCTGAAACAAACACAGTGACGTAACAAAACATTGTTTTGTAATTAAAATTTGACCAATCAAGATTATAAGAAGCGATATCTCGCAAATTATAGTGCCAGCAATATCTCCTACAAAAGCCTTTAATGGCTGATAATAATTGATATTTTGTTTTGCTTCAGTCCATCACATTCTCACGTCTAGAAGATGCTCTGCAGTTTGACTGGACAACAGAACAAGGGATGAAGAAACTGAAAAAGACACCTGCCTGTTATTTTATCATTCAGGGTAAGTTATTCAGTTTGAGTTATTTTAAGTCTTAACTTTGATTATATAGCTATTGTACAATATATTTATAATTACCTTTACTAGAATTATACTGGATTTTTTTTGTGTGTGTGTAATAGTCAACAAGTCTGCTTTATAATATACAAAACGTTTTTGTTTTGCCAAAGTTAGGGCTTGCACTGTCTGTAGCCAAATTAGCCATTGGCTAATTTTTACAAAAAATGGCAAATAAAATTTGTATGTGGCTAAAATTTTGGCTAAGCCGTGTTCTGTCTTCTGATGTGAACAAAAGGTTACATTTGACACCTCAAACATAATAATAATACCAAATATTCAATTAGCGTAATAGTGATCTCGCGACCGGTAACGAGAAACGGTGCCATTCAGAATAGACCTACAACGTAATGATGTTTGCTTATTTTAATAATCATGGTTATTAATTTTAATGACATGTGTTCATAAGATCTGTACCTTGTCATTCTAACTTTGTAAAGTCTTTGAACCAAAGTAATAAAAACTTACCAACAATGCAGGTCAATTTCAGTACACAAGTTAGTTCAGTATTTATACAAATTGAAGTTAAACGTACGCTGAATAAAATTAATTGACAATAATCATGACATTTGTTAGATAAAACTATATTTGTAGACTGTGAGGTGACATCTCAAAAGTTCGCTGGATTTTTAATATACCATAAATTTCAATTTCATTAGCATTTTTTTTTATAATAATAAAAAAAACTGACGTAAATGGAATAGTTGTCGAAAGTTAGGTTGTTTTGTTTAACAACACCACTAGAGCACATTGATTTATTAATCATTGGGGAATTATTTCCACTTTTGTCGCTGCTCCTATTTTATATATTAGTATGTACATTATTTGTAGATTGACATTTTGTAATGATTGTTTAGAGTGTACAATGTAAGGTAGTGAATTCAGGGCCTCAACCCTGACATTATTATAATATACTTCTGTGGCAATAAAGTATTAAAAAATATTTTAAAAAAATGTTTTTTTATCGGAGAATAATAACATGTGAAGTCAGCATTCTTAGTCTAGGCACTGAAATTGACAACAGCAACAACATGGCACAAATTACGACATTACAATTCAAAGTAACAAAGAATGCTATTTTAAAGAAGTAATGTGCTCTATTCATAAAAAGTATTAGCTTAGCTCTCAAAACATTTTATTTGGGGAAAAAAGGAAGAAGAAAGCAAAGTAAAAACAACACCCTCCATAAACATCCAGATTCCACCCACCACCATATTTCTGTATGTTTGTTGATTTAATTGCATAGGCCTTAGAAGCAGAGGTGGGTGGTTGCAGGAGTCACTGGCCTCCAACTCTAAAGACCCCCCCCCCCCACCCCCCCACCCCCCCCAAGTACCGCTAAAAAAATTAAAGTAATATATTAACTGTCCCTACCCCCTACACCCATTGCCGTCTTTGATTTTGATCAGGGAATATAATTTTGTCGTTCAGATTTATTCCAGTTCATACATAATTAGCTGAAAAAGATGCATTTTCATATTCATTATATAAATATTCTATACAGTACCACCCCTGCACATGCTGTAACCTCACTGTGGTGCAGGGGTGTAACATTCTCTTTGAGAATGGCCAATACAGCACAAATCCCCTTGTTTTTTACGCGATACAATTGAAATTTTGAGTAAAAGTCAGTATATATATCTGTGATATTTGTATTTTTGCACAGTTCTTTACACTGTTTTTATTTAAATCTTGAATTTTTATATTGATGGTGATCATCACTTTATTTGTTTGCATTACCATAGTTTGACATCCAATAGCTGATGTATTTTTCGTGCTGGGGTGTCGTTAAACATTCATTCATTCATTCATTCATTCATTCTATACAGTACCACAACTGGTGCATCAAAGGCCGTGGTATGTGCTATCCTGTCTATGGGTTGGTGCATATAAAAGATCCCTTGCTGCTAATTCAAAAGAGTAGCCCATGAAGTAGCGACAGTGGGTTTCCTCTCTCAGTATATGTGTGGTCCTTAACCATATGTCCGAGGCCATATAACCATAAATAAAATGTGTTGAGAGTTGTAAATAGCCAAACTAAAATTTGTTTATTGCATTTAGCTGTTTGATTGTTTCATAATGCATTGTATTATTATTATTATTACTTTTTTTCTTTCTTTGTTTTTAAATATAGTGTTGATGAAGTTCCTGGAAAAACAGGAGAGACGACCTCTGATAAAATCCCACGATGAAGATGAAATATTGTTAAAGAAATTGAGAGAATCAACTCTCAAGAAAATACACAGTGACTGTAAAATAGTGCCTGATGATTTTTCTAGGTTTGTCTGAATATACAATTCTAGTCGATAGCAATGATACATGTAAATGAAAGTAGAAAATCAAATTCATCTTTATTTGTTCAATATTTTATCTTCCACCCAGTGCTTCATGACTATATTTATCAAATTGTATGGTATATGATGTCATGTGTGTACCTTGGTGGTAAGTGTAAATTTAAAAAAAGTAATCTGTTTGACAACAGCCATTTTTTTCTCCAACATTGTAAATGTTTTATTACAGGCCTCTGAGAATTAAAAATTTGTGTAAACCATTTATGGGTTATGTGAAAACAAATTCAGGTAACCCATTTTGTTTTTACATAACCTGTCATGATCAGGTAAATGATGTCATAAATTCAATGCACCAATGAAAAATAGGTTAAGCAAACTATACTTATGGGAGTGACGCGCAAACTAAACTATTACTCATGCAATTTTCAGAGGCGTGTATTACACAATAGAACTTTGTTTATAAATGTCAGTTATGTAGCCAGACAACTTGCAAGTTAGGTGATGTAGAATAACAACAAAATATTCACTATACAGTGAAGCCTATCTTAATCCGGATCATACAGGGGACATAATAACTATCCAATTTAAACAGGATCCGATGTTTAGATTGTTGTGTTTTAGACTTTCATTTTGTCCAAGGCTATACTGTTAAATAGATAATAACTAGTTAATGGGAAATTCCACGGGGCTCTGCCGAGTGGAATTTCTCAATTGGCCTGAATGGGATAAAGCAGATATCCGACGTCATTAACTAGTTACTTCTTTATCCTGCAGACTATAAAAATTAAGTGGAAAAGCTATTATTTCTGTTATTTCAGCCACATTGTATGATGACCTAGAGGTCAAATGAGTGATTTTGTAATGTTAGCTATGAGTGTGACGTCAGAAGTCACATTCTGCTAATAGCAGGATTTGGCTTTGCTTTATCCGTCGTCATATTCTGTCAATAGAAACTGTGATTGCAGGATAAATTATAGTTGTGTAAATATAATTTGATTGTACCGGTTTGTTTTGTTTCTAGGTATTGCTTTGCTGAGCTGAGCCCGGTGTGTGCGGTGGTGGGTGGAGTGCTGGGACAGGAAATCATCAAGGTTTGTTGTAAATATACTCACAGTAGCAGATCTTCTTTTAATTTGGAAACAAATGTCTAATTGAAGTATCCGGTATCTGCTTGCGAATACAAACCATGGACATTAATAATCTCCTTTCATATACGTTCCGTGTGTTTTCTTTTATTATCCATATGGTTCAACATAACCGAGTTAATAATCATACGAAGCACACGTGTAATAACAAGTGTAATAACGTAATTTTGGGAAGCGACGTCATAATATGACGTTGGTTTTACAGTCCTAGTTCAGACTGCATTTGAAATATGACGTCATTTTGTCGTCTCCTTCTAATTGTGGCTGAAACATTTTGAGTTGGGTCTTGTTATTCATAAAGAAAACAACAATAATAATATGGATAATAAAGAAATTATTACGTTCGTGTGTGAGTCGTACTGATTTTATGTCAGGATTTATTTATTACCCTCGCTCTCGCTCGGGCAATACAAAAATCCTGACACTCGTTTAGTAAAATTGGTATGACACACAAGCTCATATAATAATCTCTATATACAAACCAGTGACACCGTTACCAGGGCAAGCTCTGGCACTTGTCAAATTCGGCAATTGCGAATTAAAAACAAATTGGCGTGAAAATTATTTCATGTAATAATTATTTTGTCACAGAATAACTGGGTTTCTGTAATTTTTGAAGATTAATAGATAATTTGGCAAAATTTTCTGCTGCCCCAGAGCTAGCCCTAGTTACAGTATCAAGGTGCATGCATAAATTTATAACACTGAACGAGTGAAGGAATGTTTAACGACACCCCAGCACAAAAAGACACATCAGCTATTGGATGTCTTAACAAAGGTAAGACATTTATTACATTTATTTATTGGTACAGTGTAGTTTGCTAGACATTAATTAATTAATATCAACCATAAACAACAATCTAATTAAAATTAGCTCCACTATTACATGTGGATTTAACAGCAGCCAGTTGGAGCTCATGTCCAGTTGACCTTTCATTCGACCAATCAAAACCTTCCTTGCAAAATCATACCAGTGATTTGAAAAAGAATTTGAAAACATTCGTGAAATATATATTTATATAAAATTCATTTCAAGATGAAAAAAAAAAAACCGTGATGCTATAGCCATAAAATCTGTTTATACTAGTATACAATCCAAAGTTTATTACTGCACTTACCTCCCTGTTTTTTCAATGTTGAAATGGACCAACAAGTTCGCCTATTGCATAAATAGTCTCACCCGATATTTTTAGAATTTGTATGCTCCCGAATAACTCTATAAAAGATGAAGTGTAATTGGTCGATATTTAAATTGTTATTTATAGATGAAATGTCACCTGGACATGGGAGTCCACACAATGCTGTTAGATCTACTGGCTAAACCCAGTAGAGCTAATTTTAATCAGATTGCCATAAACAAGAAAATTACTTTTTTGGGGGCTGCCTACATCCACATTCTATTATTTACATTGCAGGCTGTATCCCAGAAAGATCAACCACACAACAACTTTTTCTTCTACAATGGTGTTGACGGAAGTGGCATGGTTGACAAAATAGGCAGCTGATGTGACTTGTGGAACTGACCCGTATTCAAGTTAATATCAACAAAATAAAACATGCGCAATTCAAATCTGTAGCTGTAAAACTTTTCTCTAGTCTAGACCAAATAAATAAAAGATTTGATTCACATCATTGATTTATGTAAGGAAAGTTTGTGTTACAAAAAAACAGGCTTCTGAAAATTGTGATAGTTTAGTTTCATTCGCGCATCGCTCGCGTACGGTAGTTTTGTGTAACCCATTTTTCATTCGCACATTGAATTTATGACATTTACATAGTCATGATGGGTTACGTTAAAACAAATGGGTTACCCGACTTTGTTTTTGCATATCCCATAAATGGATTACGCAAATTTTCAATTCTCAGATGCCTGAAAAAGAAAGACAATTTGGATAGAAATTGGTGCCATATCAGGCAGTAATCTAGATGGTGCATTGAAATTGAGTTCTTATTTTTCACTGAAAGTTGGCCCATGATGTCAGAAACTTGTTTGAAGTCAATGAATTTGAGTACGTACATTTACAGTACGTAAAATTATTTCATTTAACCATATATATAATATGATGATAAACTGGTTTCCATATCATATCAAGTGCATATTTATGGAAAAATAATTTGTGTTTGTCATTTTGTTGAAGCTTGTGTACGTTCATGTGGAATAGAAGCTTGATTAATAGTGGTCATACTAGTAGTCAGGACTGAAATTTGTATTAGCCAGAGACTAAATTTTGTGTCCACTTTGTGTAAAAAATTAGCAATTGGTTAATTTGGCGATAAGACAGGATGAGTACTGAGTATTTGAACTATGGCATAGGCATAGAAGTAAGGAAAGAAAATGATTAGTCAGGGTTTTATTTCTAAAATTTGACTTGACATCCATGGCTTAGACTGGGAATTTTAGCATTGTTTTATGAAAAAAGAAGGAATTTTTAGTTTCATTCAAAAAATATCTTAAGCTCAGTAGAATTTAAAAGAGTAATACTAAACATATATTTGGTCTTTTGCAAGTGTTACGCATAGTTTTAAAGAAATATTTTTATATAATAAAAAAAGAATTGTCTACATTCAGATTGGAAATTTATCAGTTTCAAATTGGGAATAAAAAACGACATAGCCTTTGAGGAATGGTGCCAATTATCGGAGTCTAGAAATATAGCTGATAAACTAATGTTAGTTTGTCAAAAAGTGCCCTATTAAGTTATATAAAGTGGACTGGATTCAAGGAACACTTCCGAATTGGTGACAACAAATGTTTTAGAAAGCTACAAGCTCTCGCAGAAGTTTGGGCTAGTGTCCTTTGTATTATAATAATACAGTTAATAAGTTTCACTAATTAGCGGCGGGACCAAAGGGTAGTGGATTTGTCTAACCCTGTGAATGAATAAATGAATGAATGAGTATACAAAGAGTGCCAGATCAGACAGATTTGATAAAAGCTGTTGATCGTGATGTTTTACACACATCAAAGTTATACACAGCTCACTGTATTTGGTAAAAAATAACCACCCAAAGTTAGGGGATTTTTATAATGCATTTTCAACTTAAAATTTTCCAGCTTCACTTTTGTGTCCCTATTTTTTAAAACCACAATAGATAAATGTATTGCTTTTATTCTTCTGTGACACATGCCTGTCTGTTCATTGCCAGTGGCGGATCTAAGGGGGTGCCCCCCCCCCCCCCCCCCCATAAATTTTGCTCCTTTTTTTTCTTCTTTTTTTTCCATTAGATAATCTGAAGAATCCTTTTTCTGGAACGTTTGTGGCCCACGTCATTGCCACCCCCCATTAGAATTTCTGGATCTACCACTAATAGCAGTTGTGCTTGTGTGTTTAGTTTAGACAATTTATAGAAGTTGGCAGTCATCTTGATTATTAAGTCTCTTTATTTAGCAGTTATTTAAATATTATTGGCCAATTAGTTGTGTACAAATGGTAGAGAGTTAATTAAATTGTTAAACTGCACAATAACAAAGCTATTGTTTGTAAAATATCATGCTTGTTTTATATTCATAAAGCTGTATAAAAGTTTAGAAATTGTGAACAAGAAATACGATGAATGTGACTGTTCAATAATTTAAAAAAAACTTGCAATAAAAATCTGTGTTTGAAGTAATATGATTTTGTCATTTCCACTTGTGTTGAGTAGAATAATTGTCAATGGCAACACAGAAATTTATCTCCTGAAAGAAGAAACAAAGAGATAAGGGGTGGTCGCAGGAATTTGTAACAGGTATGTCACGAAATTCTAAAAAGGGAAATTTGAATTTGTCAAAAGTAGATGAGATGAAATCCTAAAGGTAGCATGCCCCCAGAATTTTTTAAAAATAAAGATGGCCAGAGACATTTTCTGGTCAATTTAGTGTTCATTAAATGGTCTCTATTAACTTCTTTCAGAGTTTAGCAAGATAAAAATCCCTCTAAACTCGATACCCAAAGGACCTAATAAAAAAAAGTCCTGTTTTAAGAAGTTTCCGCTTTAGAGAGGTTTCACTGTTGGGTGGTATGGCAGTAATGACTTGGTCATGAGCAACTAGTACGCCAGTCATATGTCTTTAAATTGTTATCACACGTATGTGTGTTATTATGTGTGTTATGAAAATATGCATGATGTTATCATCAACGGGCGTGTCAGAATTTTAATTTCCTCGAGCAGACGACTTTCTTCACCACATGTGAGTATTATTTAATGTTTTGTTTAATGACACCACTAGAGCACATTGATTTATTATTCATTGCGACTACTGGATGTCAAATATTTGATAATTTTGACATATCGTGTTAGAGAGGAAACCCGCTACATTTTTCCATTAGTAGCAAGGGATCTTTTATATATATGCACCATCCCACATACAGGATAACACATACCACGGCTTTTATTAATAAACCAGTCATGATGTTTTATATTGATCAATGTGTTGTTGTTTTTTTGTTTTTGTTTTTAAATTAGACATAAAAATAAACATTTTTATATTCCAAAACACTTTTCCTTTTCTGTTTTTATATTAAGCAACCGCCCCAACCCCCCAAAAAAGAAAAAACAAACCACGTAAAAAAAAACCCAAAAAAACACTACAACCCCCCCCCCCCCCCCGCCATTTTCTTTTTACTGAAAACAAGCACAAACAAATAACGAACCGACAAACACAAATAAAAACATTTATAATCGTGTCTGGTACAGATTTTTTTTTTTTTTAATATTATTATTTTATTTATTTATTATTATTATTATTATTATTATTTTTTTATTTTTTTTTACCAAGGGAAATAACCTATTTTCCTTGGCGATCAATACTTACCCATAATGCCTTGTTAGTTGACAGGTGTTTCAAGATGGCGACACGTGGAAGTGTCAGCCCTAACTCGGTAAGGTATCACCGTCGACTTGACAGATTTCCTGAAAAACACACTGACAAGCTAAACCTCACAGACAGACAAACACTATTCGAGATCAGATCTGTAGTGGAGAAGAAATTAATGCAAATGAATGAACTTAAAGATAAACTAGAGGACAGGTAGGATTCACGAATCATGCGGCGATGTTTTCATGGCCAATCTCGAGGTGGTGGTTGGATTTGGTGCCAGGTGGTGGTAAACGTTATTTCCCTTACAGTCTTAGACACCAAACACATAATATCAACTTGCAATATCCAAGGTTCAATGAAATTATGAATAATTAAAGACACCCAAACACAAGCAGACACACGCACGCACACCGCCTCTCTCTCTCTCTCTCTCTCTCTCTCTCTCTCTCTCTCTCTCTCTCTCTCTCTCTCTCTCTCTCTCTCTCTCTCTCTCTCTCTCTCTCTCTCTCTCTCTCTCTCTCTCTCGCTCTCTCTCTCTCTCTCTGTCTGCTATAGCCTACAAAGTTATGCCCACATATATGGTCCCGAAGCATATTGGGATTTTTGTCAACAAACCCCTTTCTCAGTTAATAATAATAGAAAAACAGCCTCACCCCTACTCAAAATTTAGTGCATGGAAATTTAAAAGGTAAATCACCAAGGTTCCAGGTTACAGTGCAGTCTGAACAATGTAACTGTAAAAAGGCTATGACTTTGGTCTAAACATTTAATATATCTAATACAACACTAGTCTAGTACAATTATATGAGAGTTGAAGTTTTGAAATCTCCAGTTTCCTGGATTTTTTCGATATTCCAAAAATATTAGGAATGACTTGGTTGCAAAATTTCTAAATATTGCAGTACTTAATGAAATGTTACATAAATAATGGTTACATACCTGATAAATAGCCAAAATTTCATATGAATTTTAATTCCATATCCACATTACCAAGTGCATCATTACATTCCTCTCCATGATCAAAATCAACACTTTCCTGAAATGGTGCTAGGTGAGCAGTCACATGAAATTTCAAATAAAATGTGGGTTTTTTTTTGTTGCAAGGCGATACATTTACCAATCTCTTTGAACTTTCCAACCGAGTGTAGAGAGGAGCAGAAGTGACCACTTCTTTTCTGGCAAAGAATGCCATTAGGTTATCAACCTTGATTTATTACATGCTTACATACAGCAGAATCTCATTGGGTCAAACTCAGAAGGGTTGAAATACACTGCAACGCTCTATTAAAAAACAAAGTCCCGAGTTACACTTACACGTTGTTGACGGAATGGTTAGATCGAACTACCTGATGGGTCGAACACTTTCTCGAGCACCGACGGGGTTTGAGTCAATGGAATTCAACTGTAATTTCCTTAGCTGAATGAATGGGTATAAAATTAATTCCAACGATGTCAGATTTTAATTTTATTTTTGTCCTTTATTGTCTTTTATCACTTACACATTGCATATTTCAGTGAAAAATGTCTTGAAGAGGAAAGAGAACGTAGGAGGAGAGCAGAAGAACATCTTCAACTTGTGGACTTGTACCACAATCCTGCTATCAATGCTGAGCTGCGAGAGAGGCTGCCACGGGCGTCTAAAGTGGATCCACTGTGTGGTGTGAGTAACAGTGGGATCCAGGACTCCACTGGTAGACTGAACATAGATGGTGATCATCATCTGGCACTTGGTGATGACAGGATGATGCAGGAAGATGCTGAATGTATTCTTCCAGTAGCTGACGGTCATCTGACCCATGCTGGTAACGGAGAAATGCAGGGAGATGCAGGTAATCATTGGACTCGTAATGAAGAGACTATGCTGAAGATACCTGATGAACCTTTAGCACTTGACAGTGGCAGTACATTTCAGGAAGATGGAGATCATCTAACTCATGAGAATGACGATGATAGCGCATTGCAGTCAGCTCGTGAATATTTAACTCATGAACATGACAACATGCTGAAAGATTTTGATCCTTTATATTGCGATGGTGATAGTACTCTGCTGTCAGTTCGTGATTTGACACTTTGTGCTGACAGTACACTGCAAGTAACTGATCATAAACTAGCACTAGGTGCTAACAGCACACTGCAAGTAACTGATCATAAATTAACACTTGGTAACAGTGCACTGGAGACAGCTGATGCTAAACTGGCACATAGTTGTAAAAAGTACCGAGAAACTTCAGACAGCTTTGGCATCAACACAGAAGAGTGAGTACATTACAAATTAATAAAATCATATGAAGCACATGACTGTAATATATATAGTCTTGTGTCATGGTATATTTTAAAATGAAGATAAACTTTAAAACTTAGTTGCTTGACTGCTAGTACCGGTAATTCATAAAAATTGTCCAAATTTTCAGCCCTGTTTGTTTGTTTCTTCTTTCTTCATAAATTGATTTGCACAATTACACTTAATAGTAATAAAAGTTAAATTCCTTCAAACTACATGCAGTTCACTTCTTAAAATATTTAATAAAGAAAGAAGAATGGCCTGGTGCCATATAGTAGGTTTTCTAAATAAGAGTTGTTTCCCTTTGCCCATTGCTGGAATAATGAACAACTTTGGTGTGACTGTGTTTATGAAAAGGACAGTGCATTACATATATGGTGATTTACAGTAAAATGGGAATAGTAATTTTGACAGAGATTGTAGTTTACCATGTATCTATTATTATACATTGTTTAGAACTAAATTTGTTTTGAACCAGGCTCGTAACATATATTGTGACATAATGTTTTATATTGTTATTATAATACTATAATGTTATTGTCTGCCATTTACTACAAATAAATTGTTCACTTTGATAAATATATTTCATAATAAATTTGCCAAAATAACGCATTTGAAAATTGGTATATTTTAATGATAGATTGTCTACTGAGAAGATGAGGGTGTTAAACGTACATTTAATTTTAAGGTAGTTTCATTGGAAACAATTTTTAAAAGGTTTTATACAGCACCATGATTATAATTGTGTTCTTTTGCAGCAAGATAGCAGAGACCCAGCTAAATTAGACTTTGCAGAATCCATTTGGATACACAAACTGAACACTGTTCATCCTAATGGCCTCAATGAGTACAGTCCTACTGATTTGGGCGGTTATGGGACGATTCGTACCCATTTTGTTTCCTCCCTGAATGTTGCATACACACTACCATTTTATACCCTAGACAATTCGTACCCAGTATATTTAGGACATGTTTCATGTTGAATTGCACAATCATAATGTTTGGTCTGTCTTAGTTGTTTGCTTGAGGGATTTTAACTATTTAAATATATACTCTTCAAGAGAAGAAACGCAAAACCACATTGTCGTAACATTTGGAGAATTGATTTAATTATTGAATGGTGAGTCCGATAATTACCAAATGTTGCAGGATTGTTCACAATTCACTCTAGTCCATTGTGAGTAAGTGATAGGACACACCACCAAGGTCAAGGTCATCTGGAGTCAATACCGGGTGTGGCCTCCGCGTGTGTTGACAACTGCCTGGCACCGCCTGCCCATTGAAGCAACCAGAGTACGGATGACGTCCCGGGAGATGGTGGCCCACTCGTCCTGCAAGGCTGCTGCCAGCTCGGGCAGGGTCTGGGGCTGTGGTTGTCGGTCCAACTCGTCCCATAGATTCTCAATTGGGTTCAAATCCGGTGATATCGATGGCCAAGGAAGGACATTAATGTTGTTGTTCTGTAGGAAAGCCGTTGTGAGACGTGCTGTGTGAGGCCTGGCGTTGTCATGTTGGAACACTGCGTTGGCGTTGGCCATAACTGGAACGATGTGTGGCCGGAGGATCTGGTCAATGTAGCCCTGTGCATTCAGGTTGCCCTGCACGTGGACCAGGTCAGTTCTGCCAGTGTGTGAGATGGCTGCCCACACCATGACACTACCCCCGCCGAATCTGTCCACTTCCTGCACGCAGTTTGCCGCATAACGTTCACCACGACGCCTATACACGCGACATCTTCCATCATGACGTCGGAGCAGAAATCGGGACTCGTCACTGAACCACACCTGTCTCCATCGCAGTTGAGGCCATTGTCGATGAATCTGGCACCACTGCAGTCGGAGTCGACGGTGTTGTGGTGTTAAGATGACACCTCGAACTGGACGTCTGGCACGAATTCCTACCTCACGTAGGCGGTTCCGTACGGTCTGGTCGGATATCCTGCGCAAACCTGGTATTGCTGCGGCTGTGGAGGTGGCAGTAGTCAATCGTTCCCGAAGGTGGCGTACCCGGATGTAGCGGTCCTGCCCGGGGGTAGTGACCCGTGGTCGACCGGATCTAGGGAGGTCACGTGATGATCCATGTTGCTGGTAACGGTCCCACAGTCTGGAGATGGTGCTTGGGGACACATGGAATGCCCTGGCAACGGCCGTTCTGGATTCGCCTGCGTCTAGTCGGCCGATGGCATTGTTTCTCTGCGGTTCACTGAGACGTGGCATGTCCTGGATTGTCAACTGTCGGCCAGATACAGAGGCCAGGCAAGCGAACACCCTGCACTTTTATACTGTCGGTGTTCATGTTGCATGTGCAGACAACGCACGTGCAGTGGTGACATGGTTTGCACGTGGCTGCGTTTTTGCGAATATTCACATTTTGGAACTTTATTGTACAGTATCTGCGTTTTATCGAATGTAACCGTGGGAATGTGTTTGGGACATGCAATGACCTTATATTCACAAAGCATGAACCGGTAGGAAACATAAAATCGGAGTTATAACCCATTTGTACATGTATATATATGTGTGTGTGTGTGTTTTAATTTTTTTATTTGTTTGTTTTTAATTACTAAATGTTCTTCACTGAGTTATAGTATATGCTGTAGATGATAGCTTACTTCAAACTGTGTTTGTGCTAATACTGTAAATTAGTTGATTGGTAAGAGGTCATGTTTGTTTCTTTGTTTGTTTGTGTGTTTGGTGATTATATCTCGAGGGTTCAAACACTCTTACTGTGGGCACAACCTCTGATTAAAATCATGGATTGTTTCCATAGTAAGAGGGAGAGAGGAAATGGAAATGCGATGAACAGAAATTTGCAATACATTTAGTCTTAATAATAAAATTTAATTCAGCCAAACAAATGTGCACTAGTTAAAAATTTGAGCACAAGTTCATCAAAAATCAAATTCTGCCAATTAATGTATGTATTTTAGAAAAGTGGTCTGAAATTTTGTCATGTTTAACAACCAACCGCTTTTGTCAATCAAAATATATATCAAAATATATAACCGTTAATCTGTTGATTGGCAAGAGGCCATGTTTAACACCTCAAGCGAACAACTAAGACAGACCAAACATTATCATTGTGCAATTCAACATAAAACATGTCCTAAATGTACTGTGTACGAATCATCTAGGGTATAAAACAGTAGTATGTACGAATCGTCCAGGGATGAAAAATGGTTACGGATCATCCCGTAACCGATTTTGGTTATGGGAAATTTTTGGTGTTCTTCCATCAGAAAACGTTTCAAGATGAAACCTGTCATGGGCACAACCTCTGACTTTGCCAGAGAGTTCTGCCCATGACAGGTATTGGTTTTAACAACTAAAACTTTTTGTGATGCCCTGTCTTAATCATTCTTATTGTCATCCTATTGTCAGCTCCTGTTTTTACCCAGTATTGTTTTTAACTTCCAAGCTAGCCTTCTCTATTTTATACCTTACTAGCTTGTATGCCCACCATTTTGTTCAAGTTTATTCTTCTGAGGATGTTAGTTTCACATTGATGAAATGTCAAATAGTTTTAAAGATTTTTTATATACATTTAATTTTAATGTGGTTTCAATGGAAACAATTTTTTTAAAGTTTAATAATTTATATTGTTTGTTTAGATAAATTGTCTGAATTTAGCTACCGGTACACATTAAGATTCATTGTTTGTCCAGCAGAGTTGACTATTCTGAAATAACGGTAAATAACTTTATTTTGCAATTCAGTTGCTAAGTTGTATATATTCAAGTGAATTATTATAACTGATTTCTGGATCAGGCTTATAGGAGAGACTGTAGCATTTTGGGATAGTAATGCATATAACTAATGATTTATATTAAAATTGAAGGCTGTGGATTGTCTGTGGGTCTGGTTTTGCAGAAGATTTCTTTAAATCCAGTTTTCTGTCATGTTCCAACAAATGTGGATTATACAAATTATGTGTTGAACATACTGCATTTAGTATTTTTCTTGCATACATTTACAACACAGGCAATTAAGAATATGGCCGTGGCAAAAAACAAAATGACTTAGAAAAATATTCTCCATGATATTTTTTATGTCAGTTTTGCGGTTAATGGGAAAAAGAGAGTGCATGTAGTTCAGTTTGCAGGGTAAGAGAGGAGTTTTAATTTGTCAGTATTACAAAAAATAAATAATGAAGAAAAGTAAAATAGAAAATTGAAAGTTCTTCTGTAAAATTAATGTCACAGCATTTCTGATAACTATGGTATATAGGTATTTTTCATCATTTTCTTCACATCTATCTTTGTGTTATTCTGATGCCTAAATTTTCCATTAAATGAAAAACAAATTAGTACAGTTAAATCAGTAGATCATATCAATTTTTAAAATAATTTTTTAAAAAGCATTACTTTTGCCTCTTTGGAAGCACTATTCAGATTATTTCCCTTTAAGAACATATTTTTTTATTTCTTTTCTTATTTGTTTGTTTTCTTTCTTTTTCTAAAAAAAAATCTGTATATTGGATATATTTGAAGCAAGATTATTTCCCTTTTAAGATTTGTTTTCTTTTCTTTTAATCCATATATTGGATGTGTTTCAAGCAAGATGATTTCCTTTTAAGAATATACTTTTTTTCTACTTGAAAAAAAAAGCATATATTGGATGTATTTGCAGCAAGACCAAACCGAGTATACAGATTTTGAAAGCAGCATCAGTGCTCACCCAACACATTGCCAAATTAGCCAATTGCTATCTTTTTTTTTTATATACAGAGTGGATACAACATTCAGTATTTAGCTAATAAATGTTAGTTTCAAATGACCACTTTTTAACCATTTTCAAAGAAATGTACACATTTGAAAATTTGCTAAATTTAAATTTGTTCCAGTATGAGCAATAGCTTAGCCCAGTTATATTTTCTCAACTTATTTTACATTTGCCCAGTAAAACCCCTTATTGATATTCTTATCATTTTACTTTTTTTTAATTCTTTATATTTCATTGTGGCATTTTACATAATCATTTGATTTATAATGTGAACTCAAACAATACACACAAAATAATAACAAAATATTGTGTGTGTCAAACTATAGTTCCGGGATGGCAATAGTAAGTAAATATGGCCTGCTGTTATTTGGTTTTGAATATCAGACCAAAAGAAATATGTCGCGCTAGAAGGGAGGGTTTGGGAGAGTATTCAGAGTTTTTGCCAGAAAGAAATATATCCCGCTAGATGAAGGGAGGGTTTGGGAGAGTATTCAGAGTTTTTGCCAGAAAGAAATATGTCCCGCTAGATGAAGGGAGGGTTTGGGAGAGTATTCAGAGTTTTTGCCAAAAGAAATATGTCCCGCTAGATGAAGGGAGGGTTTGGGAGAGTATTCAGAGTTTTTGCCAAAAGAAATATGTCCCGCTAGATGAAGGGAGGGTTTGGGAGAGTATTCAGAGTTTTTGCCAAAAGAAATATGTCCCGCTAGATGAAGGGAGGGTTTGGGAGAGTATTCAGAGTTTTTGCCAAAAGAAATATGTCTCGCTAGATGAAGGGAGGGTTTGGGAGAGTATTCAGAGTTTTTGCCAGAAAGAAATTTTTAGGTATGATGCTATGGAATTGAATGTGTGCTGCATGCAACCACAGTCGATATGGGGGGGGGGGGGGGGGGGGATGGGGAGAATCTCCCCAGAAAGAAAATGGATTAGGTTTAGGGTTAGGGTTAAAAAAAATCATACAGTAATGATGAGAGTCATTAATTTTGTCGAAAGGTCAACTTAAAAATATAAAATCTGCAGTTTTTTATTTATTTCACCTACAAGGTCTGAAAATGGACTGCTTTTCACTTTTTGCAAGCCTCTATTTTGAGACCTGGGATGGCATTCTAATTATAATGTATAATGTTGTTTTCACTGTCTGAAACATATTTGAAATTGTAGTCCATTCAATTCTCAAGATACCGTGGTATTGTACTTTTGTTGGGGATGGCTCTAATTACCTGTATTACAGGGACCAATTTCACAAAACATTGTAAGCTTTACTGGGCATATATTTACAAGTGTTTGGCATCTATTTCATGAAGAAAATTGAATTATTACAGAAAATGAAGCATTTTAAGGACTAAAGGAAAGAAAATGTGTGTACTTCTAACTATATTTGTTGTACTATAACAGTATTAAGAACTGTGGTTTAGTCGTAGTTACTGTTTTATGTTTACGTGCAAAAATAGGCTTAAGATATTTGATGAACTTTTTGTGTGTTTGTGTATTCTACCCCCGGGAGTGTGTATCCATACATGTAACTAATTTGAAACCGGCTATAATAGATAGGTAATTTCCTATAATACGAGGGATACTTTCATGTGCATGTTTGTAAAATCCGGCATTACTCGGTGGATGTAGCTGAAATTTCATCGCCAGAGAATGAAAGTGGAATTGAATGTGGTGGATCAGATTTCGACTCAGGTACTCCTGTGTCAACACTGGGTGACAAGGTGTAGCGTGAGTTGCCATCTCGTGTTGACGTTTGTGGGTGGGATGTTGGCAATTACTATGGGAGGGTTGTTGCCTGTGCCTGGTCGCAGGTATTCATGATATCTAATTAAGTCTCCCGCGTCGACCTCACACCTTTCAATTGTCTCCATCTAAAGGCTAAATGGCCATCAAGTAGGTCGGGCGGGCTGGTGTCGCATTTCAACATAAGCATGGAGCATGTGTATCATCACCTCACAGGTTGTGCTAGGTAGCTGTTTGTCAACGCTTACTCCATCCATCCATCCATCCCATCCATCCATCCATCCATCATCATTCTATCCATGCATTCATTTATTGGCTGGCTGTCCATCCATTCATCCATTTATACATCCATCTTCCTTTGCATATAGCCATCCAACTGACCATCAGTTTGTCTAGCTACCATGCATTCATCCATTCGATGATGTATCCTGTCCGTCCGTCCGTCCGTCCGTCCGTCCATCCATCCATCCACCCATCCACCCACCCATCCACCCACCCATTCATCCACCTGTCTGTCCATCCATCCAACCATCCATCTATCCACCTGTCCATCCATCCACCTGTTCATCAGTCCATCCATTTGTTGATCCATCCATCCATCCATCCATATCCATACGTGCGTCCAATCCAACCATCCGTGCACCCATCCATGCATCCATCCATTCATCCATTATCTATCCATCCATCCCATCCATCCATTCAGCAATGTATCCCATCTATCTATCCATCCATTCATCCATCCATCCACCTGTCCATCGATCCATCTATTTGTCTATCCATCCATTCATATTCATCCATCCAATCCATTCCATTCCATCCATCCATCCATCCATCCATCCATCCATCCATCCATCCATCCATCCATCCATCTAATCATCCATCCATCCATCCATCCATCCATCCATTTGTCCATCCATCCATCCATCCATTCATCCACCTGTCCATCCATCCATCCACTTCTCCATCCATCCAACCATCCATTCTTCCGTCAGTCAGTCAGTCAGTCAGTCAGTCCATTAATCCATCCATCCATCCATCCATCCATCCATCCATCCATCCATCCATCCATCCATCCATCCATCCATCCATCCATCCATCCATCTATCTGTCTGTCCATCCATCCATCTGTCCATCCATGTCCGTCCGTCCATCCATTGATCTAGACAAGTAATCATGCTGCTAGCCATCCATCGTCCATCCTAATATCCATCCATCCATCGATCAATCTAAAGATGCTGGAAAGATCAAATATATTTACTGAATATTTCAATATAAAAAAATAAGGAAGTCTAATCATTCCTTTGTGAACTTTTAGCTTATTAAGGGTGCATTTCTAAAGTTAGCATTAGAACAGTAATTAATTAAATGTGTAACTCTTGACAGTAATCATAAACATTCACCGCATAATTTGTTTTCCAATTAATCAGATCATCCTGACTTAAATGATGTGATGACATTTGGGCTTTAGTTAAGGACCGCACGGCTTGATAACTGGTGTGTGAGTCACATTGCCGAGTTAACATGGATCATTATAGGATGTTGTTGTAATTATGCAGATTGCATCCCAGTGGGCAGATGGCTTCCCGAGATTAGTATTAATCTGTTATTAATGCTTTGTCTTAGACACCGAGGATCGAGTTTCCAGAAAAACAGTTTTTATTGTCAAGTTAGTCCATTTGTGGTTTAGCATGTTACAAACAGAAAGAGAAGAGTTATTTAATAGAGAGATGGGAACATAGAAGCAGGTATCATAATAATTGTGAGGACTGGGAATTATAAAAACAACCACCAAAAAAACCCAACCCATATTTATACCAATTACATGTATACCATTTTCTTAAACATCCTTTGGTGAGAACATCATTCGTTATATATGATAACACATATTAATAATACATATACGTGTGACAACAATTTAAAGATATTTAACAACTGGTTGCTCTTAGCTGATGGCCAGGTTGCTACTGCCATACCATCCACAGTCGAAATTGATTGCACTGTGATGCACAAATTAACTACAAGCGCTAGGGTCATAAATAAGTTTTAGGTGGAAAAGACATTTATATTTATTTTTTAAGATATGTAAGAAATAGAATACTAAATTTGTGTCTGCTAGATACCATTTATCTTACAACTTGTTATTTATAAACATATCCAACTTGCTTTTGCCCATAAGATATATTTTGAAACAACTTGTAAGATGAATGGTATCTAGTGGTCACACATACATCCATGTCATAAACCCATGTGATAATTTAGTGTATTATCCCGGTTAATAATGGTATGCAAATTTAAAGGTATATGCAAATTTGCTGTGAATGGGTCATTTGTTTACAAGCCAGCAAGACCTGTATAGCTGAGCATGTTTTCATAAGATTTAGTCAAACTAATTTGTGCTAATCGTGATGACGTCATATTAGTGATGGAGACGACTTTAGTGCTGTGATTTACTAAAAATCGAATTAAAATGTTATTTTAGAAGTGTTATAGGATAAATAGAATCTCCCCCCCCCCCCCCCCCCCAAATTTTTTAATAAAAATTAAACGTTTCTAATATTTTATAAGGAATTGCTGAATAAACAAATGACAGTAAGTAAAAATCATCAGTTACGACCAATTAAATCTGCAACGCAGGTTAAAATATCAGACACGACAAGTTAGTGTACAAACGACAGAATGACCGTTCTGATCACGTGGCACCAAATATGTTTTTGTTTTCAGTCGGAGATCGCTGAAACTGTAAAAAATAAAATGTTTTCATTGCTAAAATAAAATATAACTTTTAGTGTGTGTATCGATATAGTTACTTGTATGGGACACAAGATAGATACTTGTATGGGACACAAGAGGCTGTTAAAAATAGTGTTAAATTACGTTACGGTAACTGCTGTAAGCTACTGAAGTTTTTCGTCAGTTGCGCTTTTGTACACAATGCGGTTTGTTTCCTTTGATGTCCAATAAGAAGTGTTTTATTTAACGATGCACTCAACACGTTTTATTTACGGTTATATGGCGTCAGACATATGGTTAAGGACCACACAGATTTTGAGAGGAAACCCGCTGTCACCTCTACATGGGCTACTCTTCCAATTGGCAGCAAGGGATCTTTTATTTGCACTTCCCACAGGCAGGATAGCACAAACCATGGCCTTTGTTGAACCAGTTATGGATCACTGGTCGGTGCAAGTGGTTTACACCTACCCATTGAGCCTTGCGGAGCACTCACTAAGGGTTTGGAGTCGGTATCTGGATTAAAAATCCCATACCTCGACTGGGATCCGAACCCAGTACCTACCAGCCTGTAGACCGATGGCCTGCCACGACGCCACCGAGGCTGGTCCTTTGATGTCCAGTGTGCACACTCATCGATGTTTGTTAGCATGAAAAAAAGTGTGCATTTTGAAATAGCGGAGCTGGGTGCTGTAAATTAAAACAAGATGCCGAAAAATAAAGAGGGGTGCAGAAAAACAAATGGGGTTGCCAAACCTGAAAAGGGGCAGCATAACATGAAAGCGAGGAGCCAAATGCAATTAGAATGTATAAAATACAACACAGGGTATGCGCATGACTAAATATAGTTCCATCGCATGGTACTAACTAAACGCCTATTAACTCCAACCAGGACCCAAATGCCCATGTTAAATACTGGTAGATAATGTTCATACACATTTATACATTTTGCCATCGGTGAGGAGCTTTACTGACGGCAGTAATTTTTATCTGGCAGCACAAAAGTGCCATCGGTGACGCCTCCAACCGACGGCAGTTTATATGTCATTGACGGCAATTGCCGTAGTTGCCGCCGTTAAGTTCGA
Source organism: Gigantopelta aegis (assembly GCF_016097555.1). Classification (NCBI taxonomy): domain Eukaryota; kingdom Metazoa; phylum Mollusca; class Gastropoda; order Neomphalida; family Peltospiridae; genus Gigantopelta; species Gigantopelta aegis. Next base: position 66,263,696 of record NC_054702.1, read on the forward strand.
GCCCTGAGTATTAGGCAATTTGTGAGTTTGGCAGACATAACTTTTTGAGCAGGTTTTAGTTTAAATTAAAGGTGCATATCCTAGTTTCAGCCTGTAAAAATGGACACTAAATTTGGTTAATCTACAAACCTGCAACACACATTGGGATAATGTTATAACAGAGAGAAGCTAAAGTCTATGATGTTTAAACAGCGAAATTCCGTCTAAAAATAACTAGAGCTTGTCTCGATAACATTATTTATCAGACAAACAAGCCTTTTTTTTTATTATGAAAAATGCATTCTGGGATATTACAAAAACATGGATGACCAGAACCACTTTAGGTGTACGGAAATTAATATTCTAAATATTAAAATGTAAGTACTTCTAATTTAAATGATCAAAAATTACTTTAATAGTGAAAAATATGTTTGTAGTGTTTAAAAACTAGGGTCTGTCACTTTAATGGACAATAACCATCAACAGTTTTTAAGAAAGCAGCATTTCAGTGCCCTGATAGCCCGATAAACTGAACAGTACATATGCTATTGCTTGTATAAAAAACATTTAATGAAAAACTTAAATTATTATGTTTAATTTTCAAATATTGTTTTTGTCTTTTGTGTTAACACTAACACAAAATTTTAAATTATTTTTTGTTACTGTTATTTTTTTTAAAGAAGACTTAATTTAAATCAAATGCACATTCCCTACAGGCATTTTTGCTAAAATAACATAGTTCTAAAACTTTGTGAAGGAATATCTTCGGAAATATTTAAAAAAAAACGAAATCAAGTACCTTTAGAACATTATTAAAATGTCTTGTGTCGATCATAAAACATTTCTGTCAGGATTCTGACAACCAAATCTTTTGATGTCAAACCAGCAAAAGGTTTGTTTGAGTAGTGTAGAGTCTTGTGAGGTATAATGCTAAATCCTAAACCCTTTACATCGAAATAATTATGAACACAGAATTTGGGCCCTTTCACAAAGTGTGCCAGCTTTCTTTACAATTCCAATTTAGCACCTTGGCTTATTGATATGAAATGAGTTTTAATATCGCCGAGAAAAGGGTAGCACACATGGATCTCATTTCTGCAGCAATCTTTGCAAACAGTTCTCCCACAATCGGCTGTTTGCTTTGCGAGCAGAACCTAAACAAATCTGCAACATCAACGTTTGCTAAGACTGGGCTGTGTTTACCTCGTTATTGTTGCAATTTTTGTCTCGGACAATTTCGTCTTTATTACGCTCATTTAATTTTGACAACCATGATTGGGTATGAATCCTCAGTGTTTTTCGGCAGTCTCGGGTTGTTTCGAGAAACTTGATAAATTGCTCCAGCGACAAGGGCTGGTTGATTATTCCAGACAGACATTTCCACCATGATGGGTCATAATGTGCTGATTTGTCAGGACCACGAGCGGGACGAGTCGAGACTCGAGCCACGAAGGCTGGCAAGAGAGAGGTCATGTTGGTGGCCCCCTGTCTGATCACCGTACCAAGCGCAAACATTATTTACTACCCAATGGTAGCTTGTTGCAGTGAGAATTGATTGTTCGGCCCTGTCAGTCTCCCTGGGGGTTATGTTGTTCCGTGGATGCTGGAAACAAGACAAATGATTACTCGCCGACTGTTTGATCTGTCCTGCCAGCCAGCAAAAACAAACACAGCCTTATTCAATTATCTTTGATGAAATTTGTGCAATTTTTAACTGTGTCAACAAAAAATAATTCATTTGTGTGTAAAGAGGTAAATTTAGACCGACGTCGTAATTAACCCCGGAGCTATACGATATCCCTCTAGTAATTTGTCCTGCACCGTTTGTCCAATCTCAATCTCACCATTTGCATGCGTTTTCCATCAGGTGTGTGATCAAATGCAGTAAGCCATGAAAACGAATGATTTAATGACCAATACATTTAATAGCATCAGTGTAAAATCTATCCTGATGCATGATTTCGAATGTGAAACTCATTTCTGAAGGTGCATAATTATGTATAAGATGTTTAATTCATTTGTAATTGTTTTCACATCAGTATACAAGTGGCAATAACTTTGATTTCAACAAGACTGTTACTGTAGAAGCAGGTGTTATTGAATGTTTAAAATTCATCATAAGTGATATATTTCAAATTGAATACTAATATGTTTTTTTCGTTTTAAAAAGTGGTCAATATTTAAAAAAATTTAAGGATTTTGAATCCATTTTATCAGTAGAGAACAAAGTTGTAGAAAAGAGAACATTTTACCTACGTAATGCATATTTACAGTACATGTGGATGAGTGGATGGATGAGGTTGACAAACAGGTAGGCAAGCAGGTGGACAAATGGATGGATGGTCAAATGCATAGACAGACAAATGGACAGATGGTGGACACATAAATGAATTGACAGACAAATGGATGATGGATTGATGGACTAAATTATGAATAATGAATCAACAGATGAATATGATCAGAACTTTGTTAGAATTATTGTTTCATTTGTGGATTGCTGATACAAATCTAATTTTAGGTAACCTATTTTTCATTTGCACATTAAATAGAGGACATCATTTACCGTTTATGCAAAAAGGAAATGGGTGACCTAAATTTATTTTTGCATAAGCCATAAATAGGTTTACAAATGTTCAATTCTCAGAGGTCTGAATAAAGCCTTACATTATCAAGGGTGAACCCAGACAATATTTTAGTGAGGGGACCAAGGGCAGGGAACATGATGTTTTCAAAATCTTGATTAGCGATATTTCTAGTCAATTAAAAATTGATTAGTAACTACTGCAAATAGGGACATGATACTGAAAAAAATGTTCCCTGAAGACCAAAAAGGGCATATTGACTAACTCCCTGAAAAGGGCACATCAGTGAAACTTATAAAGAAGTTGTTAAAAAAAAGGGCTCTTTAATTTTTAGGAGGTGGTGACATTTCCCCATGGTCCTCCTCCCTTGGATCCTCCTCTCATGGATCCTCCCTTGATTAAGATACTCGATGTGTATTTACTGCCGTGTTTGTAAAGTCATCTCATCACACTTTCACTGTACACAGTTCTAAGTGACTGTTAGTCCATCACAAGCACTAAGTATTGTTCTTACATACATGTGTACATAAGCGTGTGTTTGTCGCCCAACACCTCAGAGACATGCAGTGTTGTCGCAAACAATTACAACTGCCAACTGTCGACAGAAAGCAAATATATATAAAAATCCTGGGATTATAAACGCTTTGAGAATTGGTTCACAAATGTAGACAGAGCAAATGTTGGCTAACAAATAGAGATATGTTGATGGTTATTTCATTACCACGAGCAAATTTATCTTAGAGGGTCTGTCTGGCACAGGGCGGAATGCACAGCTAGCTGTGTTCAGTGTCTGTTTCTGTAAACTATGTGCTTCTGTAAACTGTGTGTGTGTGTGTGATTGTGTGTGTGTGTGTGTGTGTGTGTGTGTGTGTGATTTCTGATAGACTACAGTGCACATAGAAAAATTATTTCTTTTATATGAGACTTTTGGTATTCATGTAATGATGCTTATTTACACAACACTCATAACTTTGTACGAAGAATTTTGGCTAAAATATTGTAAAATGTTAATGATTAAATTTCAAAATTTTTGATTCCTTTTTAAAAAAAAAATGTTTTACATTTTTAAAATTTAGTTTTATTTAATTCCCATTTCCTGTTTTAAAAGTTGTTTGTTTTGTTTTATCAGTAGTTATCACTAGTACTTTTGTTTATCTATGACATTTTTCACTTTCATTGTGTTACTTAAATAAACTATGTTAGTTTTCACTGGTAATACATGTATTTAAATTTCCAGCAAAGTCATGCTTGTAAATACCATTTTAATTTTTGAGGTGAAAAAATATATAAGAAAATTAGACATAATCACAATAAAAATGTATTTTCATTGAATACTACTGCTCCAAACTACATAATTTATTAGTTGGCTATTTTCCAGAGTAATGTACCAGTAAGTCTATCGACAAATGCAGATTAAATTAGAATATCTTTTTTATTATTACTATTATTTTGTCATAATGTTCTATTCATTTACTTCACGGAAATCTGATTTGTCAGAATGAATACATTGGTTGTCACCTGTTTAGTGTCTTTATTAATGAACCTCTGAATTTCTATATTTCTATAAGTCAGTGGTGTTTTTGCAAACAATACTTCAAATATATTTAAGCTAGGCTCAAAAAGAAAATATCTAAAGGTATATTTAAAAAAATTAAGTTTTGCACTTAACTTTAATTGTAATTGATTACCAGTACAAGTATTTTTCTATCCATTCAAGTTTGAATTTTTGTGTGTCCCACTTTGGGGTGACATACAATTATTAATGCACACATGGTTTTTGTGTGTGGTTTTTTAGGGGGTAGAGGGTGTGGTTTGGTAAATACTTGCTTGAACTGAAAAATACTTTAGGTCAGTTATGAATTAAATTACAAAAAACATTGAAAATTACACTACAGTAATTATATACCATTTTGTGTGTTTTTAATGGATTAAATGACTTTATTATTAAAACGTATTGGAATACAGTTGGTGTGTTAAACACGTGACTTATTGGATCTGTCAGTTGTGTTTATCCATATGATTGTTAAATGTTTAGTTTGTCTGACAGTCCATTCCCACTGAGACGTGGTGGTGCTTTGTCCTTTTAGACATTTTCTAAATATGTTCAGCTAAAAACATTATGTGCACTGGAAATATTGACCTTCCCCATAAGTGATTATTGCTAACGTGTGCCTCTGGTAAACACGGTGTTTGTTTTTGTAACAGTTTTCTCTGGGTACACAATATGAAAACCAATATTAGACACAAACATGGAAGTCAAGTCAGGAGAGTGGGGAGTGATGTGATCCAGGGGGCAGGCCGGGTACACAGTCAGTTAGGACGGGCGTTATCAGAACTCTATCAATATTTAACTATCTTCTGTATGTTAAAAGAGTGTAAACTCATCAAACGGTGTGGAGTGACAAGCTCCTCGGTTAAATATTTGAAGGGCTGATGATATTAGAGCATTATTTATAAACATTGGGCATGACAAATATTTACAGGGTTTTGTATCCTCATTAGAGACTGCTATAAAGTCTGTCTTTTTAGTCGGGCCACAATCAGTTTGTGTTCTAGCGTTTGCATGTCCGCATGCAATGGGCATTCTGTTCTCTTGTCCTTCCAGTCAAAACTGTTAGCAAACTGTTTTCAAATGTTGTTGTTTTTGTGTTTTTTCTGTTATGGAGCTACCAGTCAGTTTTCAGTTGTTCTGACGATGTAGTAGTTTATCCGTTTGTTCCATGGGATCTAACTGATTACTGTTTCTTATTAATGGTCATCAATCATATGGTGGAGTGTGGTGTTACTAATGATTTGGAGTATACTAGCTGGCTCTGTTTCCATACTATTTTCACTATACCTTTCTGTTAATTTATGACCTGGATCGATCAATTGATTGCAGTTTTAGATAACTGATCGTTATCATTGGATGTAATGAACTGAAATATGGAATTTAGTTTTACTAATATTGTGGAGTGCACTGTCTATAGTGAAATCTTGTGGCCATACCTTCTACCCATTTTCTGACAGAAACAGAGATGTTTGATTAATCTACTGAAATATACATTGCAATACAGAATGGTGTAATACTTTGATGATGATGATGATGGAGGTATTACAGTCACAAGACATGACATGTAAGGTTCATGTGTAGAATTATAGTAAAATCTTTACTAATGGTCTACATGTGGATTTGTAACAGTTGAAAATACCTGAAGAATATAGTGAAATTTGAAATCTTGCCCCATGCTTTACAAAACCTTTAGAGTCAAGGCTCAAGACATCTTGAGAGCTTAAAGTAATAACGCCATAAAAATTGCATGAGACGTCATTAAACGATTTGAAACTAGTCAAGACTCAAGTTTTGTAAGCACAATCTCTGTGCATGTTAATGTGTGTAAGCTGATATGAGCAACTTTGGAATAGAAGCTTGGATATTGATATTTTTCAGGATTTCATCAATGAAAACTTCCTTTAAGAAAAATATATCTGTATTGAGGCAAAATGTTTCTGTATTTGTCCTCAACTCCCAGCTCAACCTTACAATCCTAATGGAGTTTCTTTATAAAATTGCAGTCTGAGAAGTATTGAAGTATGAAATAAAACACATTTTCTTACACAGTCTTTACTACAGTCTGACCATGATGATATTATTTTAATGCAGATCAGCAGTCACTGATCTTGTTAAGATTTCTGAAGGCAACAGCAGTGATGCATCCAAACAAACAATTGATGAACAACATAACAGTAAGTGTACAGCATAATAATATGTTAACTGAAATGACTGGTTTGTAATGGTTACTATAATTTGGTTGTGAAAGGTGGCCTATACTGTTAGTGATACATGTATATATGTATGTCCATGCATCCATGTGTTCATAAACTGGTTATTGTCACGGTAAAGTTTCTTAAAACATTTTAATAAATTATTGTATTACAAGCAGTGACCTCAGTAATAGTTTTATACCATTTCATTTACTGTTGTTTTTCTTTAAAAAATTTAATGTTAATTAAATCGGTGCTATTTTGAAGCATAAAGAACATCTTAAATTATATTTAGATTGGCTCTGGACTTTGTATGTCTGATGCAATTAATCCAATTATTTTCATAACAGCCATATGTTTTACAATCAATAAAACGGGATAACATGACTGATCTTTTGTGACCTTTACTTGACATACAGTTACTTTGAATGTGTTAACAAATAATGTCCACAGTGAAATGGTATTATTAAACCATTCTATTGAGAAGTAGAATAATGCTTAATGAGGCAGAGCTTGCAACAACTAAAGGTGTGTAACATCAACATAAAAATAATGTTGTATTCTGTTTGAAGTGGCTAAAATAAAGCTACATGCAGTTTGCTATTCTTTAAAAACATTTGTTTGTGTTTTTGATACTATTACACAATGTATAAGTAGAATTGGAATGATTTTGTGATTATTTTGTTTTGATTATTCTCTAATGTAGTTGTTGTTTCTGTTTCATAGGAGTCAGCTCAGAATATGATGCTGGCCAAACAAGTGGAAGCCAGAACACCCAGAAGCAAATCTTCACATCACAGCATGAAGATGAGCACTGTGATATTCCATCCGAGCATTCACAAAGAGTGAACTTGTCACTCACAGGCACTGAAAACCACAAATACCCAAACCAAGATTTCACATCATCACCAAAATTACTGCATCCAGAGATTCCATCTCAGTATCCACAAACAGTGGACTCATCTCTTACAGACACACTGCCTTGCACACCATCACACGTGCCAACAGAGTCTCGTGCTTTGCCTTTTGTGGACACAAGTCAGTCTTCATATGTGTTACCATCCATGTACCTTAAAAACAACAATTATAATACATCTCTGTCACCTTCCTCGTCATGTGTGTCTGTTCCTTTTGGTCATGTGTCGTGTTCTTCTGTGCCTGGATCACTTCCTTCACAAGTTAGACTTAGGACATCTGTAGTGTCTTCTGGACATGGTATGCCTTCTGCAGCATCATTGTGTGGTACAGTTGCATCTAATGGACAATACCAACCAATAAGTGCCCATTCTAGAGAACACTTGTCAACAAGACCATCTACCGAACCTGGCACATCATCTTGTATAATTCATCATCCTGTTCCTAGACATTTCATGAAATCCTCAGAAAATCTGAAACCAAAGCCTCCATCTGCTATACCAGGAACTGGATCTGCTTTTCTTCCAATATCTACACTGCAGAGTACTCATACTTCACTGCACATCCCTCGCCCTTTATTTTGTTCAACACCAGCAGTCTCTTTTTCTTCATCTCTACACAATCCACCATTAATTCCACCATCTTTTTCGACCCCGTTAGTACAGCCTACTTCCTCAGAGAGAGGTTACGGTGCTGTGTTTGGAGATTCATGCTTTGTTCCAAGAAGTAGACCTCAAGACTGTTTCATGATTCCCAGCTATAACCAGGAGATACTTACAGAGCTCCGTGCTGCCATGGCCACAATAGAACAAGTGAGTTTTATAAATGGATACATGAATGTGTAGTGATGTTCTTGATGAAAGGTGTGGATACCGTTAACTGATTCTGTTGGTCTATTCATTGGTTTCAATGTTTATGTAATAGATATATCAATATTTTCTTGATTCATACAGTTTAAATTGTTCATGACTTTTAACACTAAAATGTTTTTCAGTCAGGGTATTAAAATATAATATTTTATTTTTAAATATTTTCTTCTTGACCTTTTTCTAGTTCTGTTATTATATATTTTGTTTTAAGTTAATGAACATGTTATTATAAGAAATCCATTATTCTAAACAGTTAAACAGACCTTGAAATTCAAATTATTTTTGATATTTTGTACTAATAATATCAAAGTAAATACCCATTCATGATAAAAATGTTGACACAAATTAAATTTTAAGTTTACATATTTTATGATGATACTTCTGATTGCTGTAACAAAAGTTTCCCATGAATTTCAGAAGAAATTCTCCTGATAGGCATATTGTTTCATCATCTACATATTATTAGTTATGTGGGTTTTTGACAGGGCGTATGGAATTGTATGCCCCTCCAAAATCTGTATTTCCTGAAAAGAAACATCATTTATGTACAATACAAAGAAGAGAGGTTCTAACATTGAGCCTTGTGGAACACCATAAATAACTGATTCCTGTATATCTTTAATAAATTGTGAAAATATACACATACAGAGAACATTTTGTTCAGTATCATGTCACAATTCGCTATGCCAGTTTCAGAGATCACTACACAATTGTAAAATATGAAACAGTAGTTGCTAATAAATTTTCAGTTGAAAACAAAGTGTTCCCTGACATACATGTAGGCCAGTGGTGGGGAATTTGTGAAATAGACCTAACTTGTTTTTTTCAGTTAAATGATAACTATTCAGCTCTGCAGCAAGAGCATGAACGTTTGAAGTTGAGTTTTAAAGAAAGAGAAGCTGAGCTGATCATGGAAATCACAGAACGGGTTGCATGTAAGTGTTTAAAATATTCTTTTAAAGAGGGCGTACATACTTAGCATTTTGAAATATTTCTGTTGAATGTAAGTATTATGGAAAATATATGATTTAAAGAGGAAAAAAATTCATATATTCAAATAGTTCTGTTCTGTGTAATACTGTATATCTTCGATCTTCGCTATAGGTCGTGTCCCTAATTTCAAGCCCTGAAAACTTATTTTTTTTATTTACCTGTGTATAAGTCGACCCATAAAAAGCAACTTATAAATATTGAAGTATTTCTTGTTTTCAGCACATGAGAACAATAACGTACGATATTTGAACCAAAGAAAATTATTTTACAAACTTCTGTTTTCCTGTTTTCTACATCGTAATATTCCAATCAAACTACATGTACATAGCATCAAAACGAAATATTCCCTTAGTAGATAGTGAAAGCTGTTTGACTGTTACCATATGGCACTGTACAGCATGGTTTTGTGCACATACAACAACTTTATTTATCAACACTGACAACAGATCACTACGATAAAACTGAAAATATCATCAATTAATCACATCATGTCTTGCCGCCATATTAATATATGTAATGAGGATAACTCTATTTTGAAAAGTACACTGGTTTTTGTACCAAATGATGTGTGTCCCTTTTGCCCTAGTGAACTGCGGAGACCTGTCTAAGCTATTTTTAGGGAAAATTAATATTCATGAGGCTAATCATCGAAAAAGATTGTTTGAACAATGATTAATGTCAGTGACCAGATTTCAAAATAAACTTGGGCAAAAGGTAGTTAGTATTGTGTACACTTTTGCTATTAGTGATGGCTGTTATTTTAACTAAGTGGACTGCTGTCTTGGCATGTGAGTGAGATCGCACGCCTTTTCCCATAACCAAAACCGGTCTAATTCCAAAAAATAAATGTGTCAAATTAACATATTTCAGTATAAATACAGGGCATAATTAAACAATGAAACTTGTAAAATCATCCCCAAAATGGTAATATTTTTGGGTAATGTTTTTTACCCTCTTATAAGTGGACCCCCCAAGTTACCTAAAATTATTTTTTGGTCAAAAAATTCGACTTATAGTCGAAGATATACGGTATCAAAGTTTTGTTTTGTGACAATTGATGCTAAATTATATTTGACAATGATTTGAAACATTTTAAGATGCAGTCTAATATGGAAGTTGATACTGAAAATATCTTAATTGGTAGACTGATTTCAAAAAGCACTTGATGCAGGTACTGTCAGAATGTAGATCATTAAAAAAAAGAGGACATTTGTTTAACATATTAATCAAAAATAATTTGCACTGAACTTCTTTAGAAACATAATGTTGAGAGACTTAAAAATTCACAAACAACCCCAAAACACACCCCCCCCCCCCCCCAAAAAAAAAAAAAAGATGCTAAGACCAAAACAAATCATTTTCTCTGATCAAAATAACATGATTTAAGTGCGAGTGCGAATAATTTTTACAAGCTCATATACCACTAGACTTTCGAGCATGTCCGTCGCCGGGCCTGTCTCTGGATAGCCATGGGGCTTGTACCAGGACAGATATACTCTTCAAAAGAAGAAACGCAAAACCACATTGTCGTAACATTTGGAGAATTGATTTAATTATTGAATGGTGAGTCCGATAATTACCAAATGTTGCAGGATTGTTCACAATTCACTCTAGTCCATTGTGAGTAAGTGATAGGACACACCACCAAGGTCAAGGTCATCTGGAGTCAATACCGGGTGTGGCCTCCGCGTGTGTTGACAACTGCCTGGCACCGCCTGCCCATTGAAGCAACCAGAGTACGGATGACGTCCCGGGGGATGGTGGCCCACTCGGCCTGCAAGGCTGCTGCCAGCTCGGGCAGGGTCTGGGGCTGTGGTTGTCGCTGTCGGAGGCGTCGGTCCAACTCGTCCCATAGATGCTCAATTGGGTTCAAATCCGGTGATGTCGATGGCCAAGGAAGGACATTAATGTTGTTGTTCTGTAGGAAAGCCGTTGTGAGACGTGCTGTGTGAGGCCTGGCGTTGTCATGTTGGAACACTGCGTTGGCGTTGGCCATAACTGGAACGATGTGTGGCCGAGGATCTGGTCAATGTAGCCCTGTGCATTCAGGTTGCCCTGCACGTGGACCAGGTCAGTTCTGCCAGTGTGTGAGATGGCTGCCCACACCATGACACTACCCCCGCCGAATCTGTCCACTTCCTGCACGCAGTTTGCCGCATAACGTTCACCACGACGCCTATACACGCGACATCTTCCATCATGACGTCGGAGCAGAAATCGGGACTCGTCACTGAACCACACCTGTCTCCATCGCAGTTGAGGCCATTGTCGATGAATCTGGCACCACTGCAGTCGGAGTCGACGGTGTTGTGGTGTTAAGATGACACCTCGAACTGGACGTCTGGCACGAATTCCTACCTCACGTAGGCGGTTCCGTACGGTCTGGTCGGATATCCTGCGCAAACCTGGTATTGCTGCGGCTGTGGAGGTGGCAGTAGTCAATCGTTCCCGAAGGTGGCGTACCCGGATGTAGCGGTCCTGCCCGGGGGTAGTGACCCGTGGTCGACCGGATCTAGGGAGGTCACGTGTTGATCCATGTTGCTGGTAACGGTCCCACAGTCTGGAGATGGTGCTTGGGGACACATGGAATGCCCTGGCAACGGCCGTTCTGGATTCGCCTGCGTCTAGTCGGCCGATGGCATTGTTTCTCTGCGGTTCACTGAGACGTGGCATGTCCTGGATTGTCAACTGTCGGCCAGATACAGAGGCCAGGCAAGCGAACACCCTGCACTTTTATACTGTCAGTGTTCATGTTGCACGTGCAGACAATGCACGTGCAGTGGTGACATGGTTTGCACGTGGCTGCATTTTTGCGAATATTCACATTTTGGAACTTTATTGTACAGTAGCTGCGTTTTATCGAATGTAACCGTGGGAATGTGTTTGGGACATGCAATGACCTTATATTCACAAAGCATGAACCGGTAGGAAACATAAAATCGGAGTTATAACCCATTTGTACCCTTTTGCGTTTCTTTTTTTGAAGAGTATATGATTTAAGAGTATATTTTAAAAACATTTTAATTAAAAAAAAAAAAAAAAATCATTTTTGGTGTAATTAATAATTTGTTCCATTAATACATTTTAAGAGTGTTTTATTTGAATATGAGATTGCAACATTTAAATTTAAAAGCACACAATAAAAAACTGCTACACATTTTTATAATTTATTACACACACAATCAACTTTTTCAAAAACCCAGACTTTTAGTAAAGACCCATTTTGTTGACAATGCCAGTTCATTGCTAGGATTAATTTCATTTTTTAGATTCTCGATATTTTCATCCCCACTTTTGTTGGCTTCACAAAATTAATCTGCATTCTTGTGTTAGATTAGTACAACAAAGGAGTGAAATTTCATTATTTCCAAAAAGACATCAATTGGGTGTAAATGTCAGGCTGTAGCGTAAGTCAACAAAACTGGGGAGATATCTGCGATTGATGGGGTAACTTATAAACATGTGTGATAGGGTTATAGGCCCTGGAGCTATAACAGTTAAGTTGTCAAATATTGACTCGGTCCCGTATGATTCATATGTGCTGTTTGCAGTCTGTCATATTTACGGCAATTGGCAATGCTCTGCCGGCCAGCTGGAAGAGCGAAATAAACGAGCTTCAAAGACTCGCTAACAGCTTTTACCTGTAATTTACCTGTAATCTATTTTCCTTGTCTAACGCCGGGCCTTGTTTGCAGAGGTATTCATCAAATCAGAGGCGATTGCAGATCAGAGGCGTATGAAATAGTAGGCAGTCATGGATATCACAAATGAGAGACAGTTGTTTCAGAGTGTGGCGACGTATTTCTACCTGGTCCCATTGAGTTTGTTAGCATTAACATTATTACCATTAAAGAGATGATGGGCTAGATGGTGGGTTTGAAGATTGAATAGTAAATTAAAAGACCTTTAATAATTTGTTATAGTGATTGATTGCTTGGTAATAATTCGATTTTCTGTTTCCAGCCAGGAAGAGAAATTTGTTCCAAGCGATTACATGCAGTTACGATAAAAAAAAAAATATAAACAACTTAGAGATATTAAATTTTGTAACTGAAGTATTGTCTTGTTTGATGGTTCCAATTGTTCAACAATGAAGGAATTTTCCAGCCAATTTAACTTGCTGTAAAATGATAGTTATATGAAATCAAATTCTTTTTATTTTCAACTTTTAAAGTTGCTATAGTAAACAATAATTACTGAAAGTGATCTAGAAATCTAATTGTCCACCAATATTTTCACTTGTTAAAATAAATGGTTTTATTTTATTCAAATAAAAGGATGATGTTTTTGATTGCTCAAAATAAAAAACAGTGAAAAGTTTTACTTGTCTACTGGACAATCACCGAAGAACATTTTGCTTGTCTAAGCAGATTTACACTTGTCAGGACAAACAAACAAGTGCTTATTTCAGTTGCTGCTAAAAAGGTTAAGCAATAAGTCTTTGATCCCAAAGTGAGATTAAAAGGTTTATGAGAGAGTTATATTTATTTTTAAAGATTATTTAAAAAAAAAAAAAATGCAATAATAATAATAATTTTTAAAGGCCATTCTATGCACTACCTAGCCTAACTATAAATGTTTTCTTTATTTCAAGCCCACCACAAATAACCTTCACAGAGGCAGATCAGGGTTGAAAATTAGCAGTCGCCCAGTCGCCCAGTCGCCCATGGCGACCTTTATTGGCTAAGGGCGACTAAGAATTTTACAAAGGTAGTCCATTGGGCGACCATTGATTTTAGTGTCTGGCGAGCGTGGTACTAGTTAAAAACAGAAACACAGAATTGAATGTGATAAAACACACCGCGTCTATGTCGGCACGAACTACAGATCTGGTAGCAGAAGACCTACAACATGTTCTTTATTTTAACAGCGCCAACATAATGAATAAAGATAAAATTCATATAAAAACATATTAATTTATTAAGTTTTAAACCCATACCGTCTTAAATAACATTTTATTGGGGGTAAAAGTGCTGTGTAAATTAAAACAAAAATTATCTACAAAATACCATCAAACTACATAGGTTAACTTTTTTGTGTGATACAAGTTTTAAGGCAATTGATAGAACATCCAAGGTAATCTGAATGACACAACTGTAATACATGATCAGGGCCATATCTGCACAAAGCAGAGTCGAATGGGCATTTGGCAAAACAGTGGATGATTCCATGGATCTCTATCTAGGAGAACGGCAACTCCTGAGGAAATCATTTGCTGGGAATTTCACCTCTCTTGTATCACCACAAAGTTTATTCCATCCCTCTTGCATCATCACAAAGAGGACTGCCACTCCCAGACTAGTTTACTAAAGCACGTGCAGTTCTACATTTAGTCTGTTTCTACTGCATTATCTTTTACCCTGTATTGAAAATATGATTTAATATATTTAATTTAATGGTACTTTGTAAAGAGACATGTTTATTTATACTGGATTTCTTTTTCATTATTTTTTATTTGAGTTGATATGATTTAAAACTTTACAACATGTTTTGATATAAATTTTAGCTTTATTCATTATGAAGTTAACGTTAATTCATCGGTATTCTTAATGCAAACGGTTATTATTCAACAAAAAACCCACTATAGTTTTAACTGTGCAGTTCAATTCCAGTGTGATAATCGGAGGGCTAGTTGAATTTGAGAAGGGCCAGTAAGATGTTTCTTCAACTGGCCCTGCTGGCGACCTTGATTTTCATGTTAATTTTCAACCCTGGCAGATATATATTTTTGTTTATTATTAAGATAAGTCTGAACCATGACTAAACTTTAAAAAAAAGAAAGAAAGAAATGTTTTATTTAACGACACACTCAACACATTTTATTTATGGTTATATGGCGTCAGACATATGGTTAAGAACCACACAGATTTTGAGAGGAAACCCGCTGTCGCCACTACATGGGCTACTCTTTCCGATTAGCAGCAAGGGATCTTTTATTTGTGCTTCCCACAGGCAGGATAGCACAAACCATGGCCTTTGTTGAACCAGTTATGGATCACTGGTCGGTGGAAGTGGTTTACACCTACCCATTGAGCCTTGCGGAACACTCACTCAGGGTTTGGAGTTGGTATCTGGATTAAAAATCCCATGCCTCGACTGGGATCCAAACCCAGTACCTACCAGCCTGTAGATCGATGGCCTAACCACGACGCCACTGAGGCCGGTCAAACTTTAAAAGATGCATGTGCATATATTCCCAGGTACATGTTTACCAATAAAAACAAACATGTTATTTTACTATCCAGTTTTTAATAAAATATACATATAATTAAATTAATACATTCCTACACATCCCATTTCTGAACTTTTGGTTAGTTATAATATTTTGAAACAGTCTTTGATGCAAAAAAAAAGAAAGGATTTTGATTAGTGAATTTCAATATTTTGAAAAAAACAGAGAAGAATTTTAAGCAGAAATAAGCCTAAATGCCAATAAATATGTCCTTAGTTTCATTGATTTAATTCTTTCAGTATTCTGACCACCCTGCTGCAGCATCCATCAGCTACAAGTATTATATGATTAATATATATAGTTTTAATGTTACAAAGCTTCCATCTTTATGTCTTCAGCTTTAACACGAGATATTTATTCTGCACAAGAAGTTCGAGATGCTGCCATGATGGAAAAGGGTGCCATGCTGGAGAGAGAACGAATAGCTGAGGCAGACGCCATTTTCAGCAGGCAAGTTCATGTGTGCTCTCTAGTCTTACTTAGTGTGTCTTCCAATAGGATCTGTCTTATGTTAGGTCAAGTTCATGTGTACTCTCTAGTCTTATTGATTGTGTGTCTTCCAATAGGATCTGTCTTATGTCAGGTCTAGTTCATGTGTACTCTCTAGTCTTATTGATTGTGTGTCTTCCAATAGGTTCTGTCTTATGTCAGGTCTAGTTCATGTGTACTCTCTAGTCTTATTGATTGTGTGTCTTCCAATAGGATCTGTCTTATGTCAGGTCAAGTTCATGTGTACTCTGTAGTCTTATTGATTGTGTGTGTTCCAATAGGATCTGTCTTATGTCAAGTCTAGTTCATGTGTACTCTCTAGTCTTATTGATTGTGTGTCTTCCAATAGGATCTGTCTTATGTCAAGTCTAGTTCATGTGTACTCTCTAGTCTTATTGATTGTGTGTCTTCCAATAGGATCTGTCTTATGTCAGGTCAAGGTCATGTGTACTCTCTAGTCTTATTGAGTGTTACTTCCAGTAGGTTCTATCTTATGTCAGGTCAAGTTCTCTAATTTTATTGAGTGTGTGTCTTCCATAGGTTCTGTCTTATGTCAAGTCTAGTTCATGTGTACTCTCTAGTATTCTCTAGTCTTATTGAGTGTGTGTCTTCCATAGGTTCTGTCTTATGTCAAGTCTAGTTCATGTGTACTCTCTAGTACTCTCTAATCTTATTGATTGTGTGTCTTCCAATAGGTTCTGTCTTATGTCAGTGTCTTCCATAGGTTCATGTCAAGTCTAGTTCATGAGTACTCTCTAGTACTCTCTAATCTTATTGAGTGTGTGTCTTCCAATAGGTTCTGTCTTAAGTCAAGTCAAGTTCATGTGAAATTCATGTATCTTCTCTAATCTTATTGATTGTGTGTCTTCCTGTAGGTTCTGTCTTAAGTCAAGTCAAGTTAATGTGAAATTCATGTATCTTCTCTAGTCTTATTGGCTGTGTGTCTTCCAATAGGTTCTGTCTTAAGTCAAGTCAAGTTCATGTGAAATTCATGTATCTTCTCTAATCTTATTGATTGTGTGTCTTCCTGTAGGTTCTGTCTTAAGTCAAGTCAAGTTAATGTGAAATTCATGTAGTCTGTCTGTAGGTTCTGTCTTAAGTCAAGTCAAGTTCATGTGAAATTCATGTATCTTCTCTAGTCTTATTGATTGTGTGTCTTCCTGTAGGTTCTGTCTTATGTCAAGTCAAGTTCATGTGAAATTCATGTATCTTCTCTAGTCTTATTGATTGTGTGTCTTCCTGTAGGTTCTGTCTTATGTCAAGTCAAGTTCATGTGAAATTCATGTATCTTCTCTAGTCTTATTGGCTGTGTGTCTTCCTGTAGGTTCTGTCTTAAATCAAGTCCAGTTCATGTGAAATTCATGTATCTTCTCTAATCTTATTGGCTGTGTGTGTCTTCTGTAGGTTCTGTCTTATGTCAAGTCAAGTTCATGTGAAATTCATGTATCTTCTCTAGTCTTATTGGCTGTGTGTCTTCCTGTAGGTTCTGTCTTATGTCAAGTCAAGTTCATGTGAAATTCATGTATCTTCTCTAGTCTTATTGATTGTGTGTCTTCCTGTAGGTTCTGTCTTAAGTCAAGTCAAGTTCATGTAAAATTCATGTATCTTCTCTAGTCTTATTGATTGTGTGTCTTCCTGTAGGTTCTGTCTTATGTCAAGTCAAGTTCATGTGAAATTCATGTATCTTCTCTAGTCTTATTGAGTCTTATTCAAGTTCATGTGAAATTCATGTATCTTCTCTAGTCTTATTGATTGTGTGTCTTCCTGTAGGTTTCTGTAAGTCAAGTCTAGTTCATGTGAAATTCATGTATCTTCTCTAGTCTTATTGGCTGTGTGTCTTCCTGTAGGTTCTGTCTTATGTCAAGTCAAGTTCATGTGAAATTCATGTATCTTCTCTAGTCTTATTGATTGTGTGTCTTCCTGTGTCTTATCTGTCTTATGTCAAGTCAAGTTCATGTGAAATTCATGTATCTTCTCTAGTCTTATTGATTGTGTGTCTTCCTGTAGGTTCTGTCTTATGTCAAGTCAAGTTCATGTGAAATTCATGTATCTTCTCTAGTCTTATTGATTGTGTGTCTTCCTGTAGGTTCTGTCTTATGTCAAGTCAAGTTCATGTGAAATTCATGTATCTTCTCTAGTCTTATTAGGTCTTCTGTCTTATGTCAAGTCAAGTTCATGTGAAATTCATGTATCTTCTCTAGTCTTATTGGCTGTGTGTCTTCCTGTAGGTTCTGTCTTATGTCAAGTCAAGTTCATGTGAAATTCATGTATCTTCTCTAGTCTTATTGATTGTGTGTCTTCCTGTAGGTTCTGTGTGTCAAGTCTAGTTCATGTGAAATTCATGTATCTTCTCTAGTCTTATTGGCTGTGTGTCTTCCTGTAGGTTCTGTCTTATGTCAAGTCAAGTTCATGTGAAATTCATGTATCTTCTCTAGTCTTATTTGTGTGTCTTCCTGTAGGTTCTGTCTTAAGTCAAGTCAAGTTCATGTGAAGTTCATGTATCTTCTCTAGTCTTATTGATTGTGTGTCTTCCTGTAGGTTCTGTCTTATGTCAAGTCAAGTTCATGTGAAATTCATGTATCTTCTCTAGTCTTATTGATTGTGTGTCTTCCCGTAGGTTCTGTCTTAAGTCAAGTCAAGTTCATGTGAAATTCATGTATCTTCTCTAGTCTTATTGATTGTGTGTCTTCCTGTAGGTTCTGTCTTATGTCAAGTCAAGTTCATGTGAAATTCATGTATCTTCTCTAGTCTTAGGTTCTGTCTTATGTGATTGTGTGTCTTCCTAATCTTATAGTGTGTGTCTTCCAATAGGTTCTGTCTTAAGTCAAGTCAAGTTCATGTGAAATTCATGTATCTTCTCTAATCTTATTGATTGTGTGTCTTCCTGTAGGTTCTGTCTTAAGTCTGTCTTATTGGCTGTGTGTCTTAGGTTCTGTGTCAAGTCAAATGTGAAATTCATGTATCTTTCATGTAGTCTTATTGATTGTGTGTCTTCATGTGTACTCTCTAGTCTTATTGATTGTGTGTCTTCCTGTAGGTTCTGTCTTATGTCAAGTCAAGTTCATGTGAAATTCATGTATCTTCTCTAGTCTTATTGATTGTGTGTCTTCCTGTAGGTTCTGTCTTAAGTCAAGTCAAGTTCATGTGAAATTCATGTATCTTCTCTAGTCTTATTGATTGTGTGTCTTCCTGTAGGTTCTGTCTTATGTCAAGTCAAGTTCATGTGAAATTCATGTATCTTCTCTAGTCTTATTGGCTGTGTGTCTTCCTGTAGGTTCTGTCTTATGTCAAGTCAAGTTCATGTGAAATTCATGTATCTTCTCTAGTCTTATTGGCTGTGTGTCTTCCTGTAGGTTCTGTCTTATGTCAAGTCAAGTTCATGTGAAATTCATGTATCTTCTCTAGTCTTATTGATTGTGTGTCTTCCTGTAGGTTCTGTCTTAAGTCAAGTCTAAAATTCATGTATCTTCTCTAGTCTTATTGATTGTGTGTCTTCCTGTAGGTTCTGTCTTATGTCAAGTCAAGTTCATGTGAAATTCATGTATCTTCTCTAGTCTTATTGATTGTGTGTCTTCCTGTAGGTTCTGTCTTATGTCAAGTCAAGTTCATGTGAAATTCATGTATCTTCTCTAGTCTTATTGATTGTGTGTCTTCCTGTAGGTTCTGCTGTAAGTCAAGTCTAGTTCATGTGAAATTCATGTATCTCTCTCTAGTCTTATTGGCTGTGTGTCTTCCTGTAGGTTCTGTCTTATGTCAAGTCAAGTTCATGTGAAATTCATGTATCTTCTCTAGTCTTATTGATTGTGTGTCTTCCTGTAGGTTCTGTCTTATGTCAAGTCAAGTTCATGTGAAATTCATGTATCTTCTCTAGTCTTATTGATTGTGTGTCTTCCTGTAGGTTCTGTCTTAAGTCAAGTCAAGTTCATGTAAAATTCATGTATCTTCTCTAGTCTTATTGATTGTGTGTCTTCCTGTAGGTTCTGTCTTATGTCAAGTCAAGTTCATGTGAAATTCATGTATCTTCTCTAGTCTTATTGATCGTGTGTCTTCCTGTAGGTTCTGTCTTATGTCAAGTCAAGTTCATGTGAAATTCATGTATCTTCTCTAGTCTTATTGGCTGTGTGTCTTCCTGTAGGTTCTGTCTTATGTCAAGTCAAGTTCATGTGAAATTCATGTATCTTCTCTAGTCTTATTGATTGTGTGTCTTCCTGTAGGTTCTGCTGTAAGTCAAGTCTAGTTCATGTGAAATTCATGTATCTTCTCTAGTCTTATTGGCTGTGTGTCTTCCTGTAGGTTCTGTGTTATGTCAAGTCAAGTTCATGTGAAATTCATGTATCTTCTCTAGTCTTATTGGCTGTGTGTCTTCCTGTAGGTTCTGTCTTAAGTCAAGTCAAGTTCATGTGAAATTCATGTATCTTCTCTAGTCTTATTGATTGTGTGTCTTCCTGTAGGTTCTGTCTTATGTCAAGTCAAGTTCATGTGAAATTCATGTATCTTCTCTAGTCTTATTGATTGTGTGTCTTCCCGTAGGTTCTGTCTTAAGTCAAGTCAAGTTCATGTGAAATTCATGTATCTTCTCTAGTCTTATTGATTGTGTGTCTTCCTGTAGGTTCTGTCTTATGTCAAGTCAAGTTCATGTGAAATTCATGTATCTTCTCTAGTCTTATTGATTGTGTGTCTTCCCGTAGGTTCTGTCTTAAGTCAAGTCAAGTTCATGTGAAATTCATGTATCTTGGCTGTGTGTCTTCCTGTAGGTTCTGTCTTATGTCAAGTCAAGTTCATGTGAAATTCATGTATCTTCTCTAGTCTTATTGATTGTGTGTCTTCCTGTAGGTTCTGTCTTAAGTCAAGTCTAGTTCATGTGAAATTCATGTATCTTCTCTAGTCTTATTGATTGTGTGTCTTCCTGTAGGTTCTGTCTTATGTCAAGTCAAGTTCATGTGAAATTCATGTATCTTCTCTAGTCTTATTAGCTGTGTGTCTTCCTGTAGGTTCTGTCTTAAGTCAAGTCAAGTTCATGTGAAATTCATGTATCTTCTCTAGTCTTATTGGCTGTGTGTCTTCCTGTAGGTTCTCTCTTATGTCAAGTCAAGTTCATGTGAAATTCATGTATCTTCTCTAGTCTTATTGATTGTGTGTCTTCCTGTAGGTTCTGTCTTAAGTCAAGTCAAGTTCTTATGATAGATTTGAAATTCAACATTTTAATGGCATATACAGTCCTTGCCTTTTGAAAAAGAAAGCCGAGTGAAAAATTGCACACCTCAAAACGCTTAGGAAAGTGAAAAATCGCACTCATGAAAATGCTAAGGCGAGTGAAAACCAAGCATTATTAATTGGTACATGTAAATGCAGAGACATATGTTGCAAAAATTAACCAATAAACCAATAATGTTTTCTTCTAATTTTGTGTTGTTTGGTTCATTAGTATAGTCTGACTTCTTTTCCATCTGAGGAATGGAGTCATAATTTATTAAAAAGTTTCCTGAGTAGTATTATAGAAATATAATTATGACATAACACTGATGCAGACAATTTGATTTTTTAATTACAATATGTACTATTCAGATAATTTGATGCACACAATTATATATATACCTTTATATATGTATATGTGTATGTATATGTATATGTATATGTATATGTATATTTATATGTATATTTATATGTATATGTATGTTTATGTGTGTGTGTGTGTGTGTATGTGAGTGTGTGTGTCTATATATATATATATATATATATATATATATATATATATATATATATATATATATATATATATATACCTTTTCAGTGTTAGATGGTTTGATGAACGTGCAACTAAACATATATAGGAATCAACTTGTCTTGAATTTCATTATTATGTGTAACGAACATGATTAGAATAGTTGGGATGGGAAAAACCCACTGGTTCTGAGGAGGTGGTTCATGAACTACGAACCAAGCATCTCAGGTGTGCACTACCGAGTCATATTATTAAAACTTTTTTTAAAAATAACTCGTGAAATGTAGGCCTACAATTAGTTCAGTTGATAGTGTTGGTTGGGACATTGACATTCACGTGGCATTTTTAATTCAACAATTATGCAACAAGTCTCCCTCCCTGAACATTTTGTAACACGTCATTTGACCTACCACTACAAGTACGAACAGCTCTGACAGCGTTACGTCACTGATCTAGAATAGCCCCAATGTTGCTGATAAAACATACAAACTCTAACAAAATCTGTCATTACAAAAGATTTTATTTCAAACGTGGGATGTCATAATAAAGATAATAAACCCCCCCCATAATTTTAGACATCATCATCACTGCCTAATAAATTGTCAAGTAGACCAGCGTGTGCGTGCAGAAAAATTCCATGAGTAAAAATAATCTGTCACCGATAGCTCTGATTGGTCAATATGCCACAGAGTACTGCGCATCAAAGCATGTTCCAGTCACATGGTCTGTGACTTTCTAACAAATGAAACAAAAAATAAATAGTCGGAAATGATCATTGATTACTGTTACTATAGTGTGTACATATATACATATATAAATAACATGCACATTCATTAATCTTTAGTTTTATTTGAATTTTTTTTAAAGATAAAAAAAGAAAAATAATAGACGTACAAAAATATCTAGACTTATTCCTACATACCTATTATCTTTTCTTTTCCTTTTTATTATTCTGTCTAAATTTCATTTTTTTTTTTTTTTTTTAAAGAAAGTATAAAATTACACAATTGCCATTTTCGGGACCTTGCATAAGTTTTGTAGGCTAACAGTTATGAACTAATCGAGACAATTTACTGACTTCGCTGATTTCTGTAATGAGTTCATTTGTGTAGGCTACAGAAGCCACTATTTAATACAATCCCTTTTCTCTTTTTTGTCATAACTATATGAACAGTATAAATGAGTTATCCTTATCAGACGTTGTGATCTATTACCTTACAAAAGTGGACTGTTTCTAATTAATAATAAATTAAATAGGCAAAGAAGTTTTGATTGGATTGGTACGAAGATGTCTATTAAACCTCTGTTTTCCGATTTGTATAGCAAAGATAAGTACCAGTCATATATTAAAATCTTGCGTGGATGCTACCATTCTTGTAACTTTTTTTCTTCTGGTATTATTAAATGGATCTTTCTATCAGCTACATAAAGTAAATAGTGACAATCAATATACAAAAGTATTTTACGTGCGCTGTTTGTCAAGTGTAACGTGCGTTATTTTTCACACTCGCCAGATTGAAATTATGTGCGCTGTACGAGCGCGATCGCACCCGCGTACCTTAAAAGGCAAAGTCTGAATATACAAATGTCATACATTGTATGCCACTGTCAAGTTCTTGTGATAAATTTGAAACTCGACATTTCAAAGAGAATACACAGTTATCATATAATGTACATGTACAACAGTACAAAGAAATTTTTA
Organism: Gigantopelta aegis; assembly: GCF_016097555.1. Classification (NCBI taxonomy): domain Eukaryota; kingdom Metazoa; phylum Mollusca; class Gastropoda; order Neomphalida; family Peltospiridae; genus Gigantopelta; species Gigantopelta aegis. The sequence goes on from NC_054702.1 coordinate 66,286,923, forward strand.
CATTTTTATTTTAAAAGACTTTATGTTTTTAAAATTATATTTTAATTCTTTTTTTCCTGTACATATATCTTACATTTTCATTTATAAACTTTTGTTTCATATCATTTCCAAAATGGCAGGCTTTTTTCATTGTAGAGTGGATGAAAGTGACTCTATAGATGAAGATGGTGATTTGGTTAAGGTTTGTAATGTTGTTTTTTTGTATGTTATATTAACTGTAGCACATATTACCTACTTTCATTCACTGATTACTTAGTAGCAAACTAATAGTACAAAATAAAACATTGGTTCCATCCATTTGTCTGTCCATTTGAAGTCATATGTTTACTTTTGTTTGACACCATTTAGCCAATATTTGTTTTGTGCTGAGGTGTTGTTACACATCCATCCATCCATCCATCCATCCATCCATCCATCCATCCATCCATCCATCCATCCATCCAAACATCCAAACACCCACCAACCCACCCACCCACCCATCCATCCATCAATCAATCCATCCACCCACCCTATCCATCTATCCATCTATCCATCCATCCACGCTATCCATCTATCCACCCACTCGCCCTTCCTTCCTTCCTCCCTCCCTCCCTTCCTCCACCCCCTCTCCCTCCCTTCCCTCCCTCCCTTCCTTCCTTCCTTCCTTCCTTCCTTCCTCCTTCCTTCCTTCCTTCCTTCCTTCCTCCCTTCCTTCCTTCCTTCCTTCCTTCCTTCCTTCCTTCCTCCCTCCCTCCCTTCCTTCCAAGTATCCATTAATACATTAATATATTCAGTTTGGGGTTTTGTTCTGTTATTCTTCATTATTTTATAATTACTAACATGTGCAATTGTTATAATATTTTAATCTTTGCAAAAAAAAGAGATGCAACTCATAGCACAAGTATACTGCATTATGAATTAACACTTCAACCATGATTCTTGATTCAATTAAAAAGCAACCACTTTGATTTGCACGATTCATGTAAGCAGTGATAGAAATAAGCACAATTTTTCACTAATCAACCGGACAAATACATCTAGAAATCTACTTATCTACCAATATTTTCACTTGTCCAAATAAATTTTTTTTTTGTTTTTTTAAAGTACAAGGACAATGTTTTTCATTGTTTAAAATGAAACTTCATTGAGTATTTTTACTTGTCCACTGGACAACCACCAAGGTACATTTTGGTTATCCGAGCAGATTCTCACTAGTCAGGACAAACGGACAAGTGCTTATTTTCAACGCTGGTAAGTATGTTGTGCACACAGTCTTATGACTCAGCTGTCCATGTGCTCAATGTTATTCTTGCATCAACTAAAAAAGTCTAGGTACTCAGTTTTCACTCGAACCGTGGATCATGGCTGAACCATGAACGAGAAATTGAGCTTCAGTGTTGCCAACAGGCTCAAGTTACGCACTTCCATCTCAAGGGCACAGTCACACCACGTTCCTGGTAGATACCACATTTAAATATAGTTTGCGTCATTACACCTACTCTAGAAATTGTCATGAGTTCGAGTTACGCTCTCATATCTCGAGAGCCAAGTCACATGATGTTTCACGTAGATGTGAAAAACTAGATAAAAAACTCTGACACTAATATAATGCATCATTACACCTTGCTGAAGACCCTGCAAAGAGTTTGGGTTACACACTCGTACCTGGAGGAGGACAGTTACACCGTGTTCTACACAGATACACCTCTCTGATTACACTCGGGTGGCAGGGAGCAAAGAACCACCTCTTACCATTTCTGGTCTCGTCACACTCAATCTGTGCTTTATCTCCCTGTTTACAAATTATCGGGACAACATTTTAATGAGACCTCCCACTGACAGTCAAATTGTATTAAGAAAGCCAAAAAAAAAAGAGAAAAACCTTTCTTAGATAGCGTTTTTGAAATTTATATGCGAATGTCAAGTTTGTAAGATGGACTAAGGGGAGTTCTTCAATGCCGCTGTTGTTCACTGTTGGTGTATTTTGAGCGATGCACAAACTGTTAAGTGCGTTATGAAAGACGGGGCGCACCGTGAGCTCCCGCCGCAGATAGAAATAATGAATGTTGACTTTCGCAATTCAATTACCAATAAATGAGGGTAAACATTTCTACCTCCAAGAACAGTTTTTCCCATTTCCACTGGCGATTCGATTCTCGTCCTGCGACTTGGTCCGGAAACGAACGGCAGTCATGACAAACATTGCTGCATTGTGCTTGTTATATGGCATCCATTTCAGCGTCGGAAAACCCCTCATTTTGTCTCTTTTCATTTTGTCTTTAAGTCAACAATTTTAATTGACTGACACATAGAATTTCAGCGTGACCCCTGACCTTCTGAGTGAAATGATGGAAACTTGCTACCAGGATATTGATGGCAAGATGTTTATTCTGTCACCTACTCGAGTTTTAATGAGTTTGTCTGATTTCAAGCTGTGAATGCCTGCCAAGAAATGGGTTAACTAAGAGAACTCAAAACGCCGTCTGGATATTGTACATGAACAAACGCAAAATTGTAAAAAAGTATAAAAAATTAATTAGATAATGAAAATAATTGTTTTCAGTTATTGTCTTTAAAGGGACAAACCTTAGTTTTAACCCATGAAAATTAACACTAAGTTTATTTAATCTACAAACCTGTAACACATTTGGATAAAGTTAGAATTGAGTGAAACACGGGTCTATGACTTTGACATGGCGAAATACCCTCTAAAAACAAGACTAAAACTTTACTCCATAATTGTTACTTCTCATATGCACATATATTTTTAAAAATATGATAAATGCATTTGGAGATATTAAAACCACCAGGAAGACCCAAAACTCTTCGAATGTATGGAAATTGATCATCTAAACCATAAAATCTAAGTAAAGTATGATTTCAGTTACCAAAAACAGCTATAACAGTCAAAAATATCCCTTAGTGTTTAAAAACCAGGGTATGTCCCTTTAATATAATTTAAGCTCATGCTGTTATTCCACAATGAATTTTTTAAAATCTTTTTTTGGTCCCTTTCGCTAATTTTAAAGTTACTGTAATGTATTTTTGTACTACCACAGTATTAATTTAAAAGTTGTTGGATATGTCATAATTAACAACTGTGTCTAACCATCATTGCTGGAACTTTCTACCTAATAATTTGAATGAACGTTACATGTATAGTACTATGTGTATTTTGTGTCAAACCGGTGCTCCATGACTCACATATTATCCATGGAAAAAGGAAAGAAAAGGAATGTTTGTTTAATGGCACTTTAGAACATTATTAAATTTCCATACATTTTTTATGTACATTTAACATGGTTATAGTGACACTCAATTTAGAGTGTTGCAATAGCCAAAAGTGTCTAAAAATAACTGTTGCTACAGTCTGCACCTACCAAATAGCAACAACAGATTTTTATTGTGCCTTTTACTACAAGGCTGTTGTGGGGCACTGGTTGAGACGTGGAAAAACACCATTGATCTTTCCAAAGGTATATACCCTACGTCCCATCCCACGCCTCATGTGAGAGCTATACCACTGAACCATAGTCTGTCCCCACCAGATCCCTAACATGGAAAAGGACAATTGAAAATCACTTTGCTGCTAAATGAAAAGAGTAGCCTACATATACATGTATAATGATAGCAATAGGTTCACTCTTGTACATTGTAAACCTAATAGCCAGTTAATATATTTGGGAAGGAAGGAATGTTTTATTTAACAACAGACTAGACACATTTTAATTACAGTTATATGGCACTGGACATATGGTCAGTGGCATAGTGAGGGGGAGGGCATGGGGGGGGGGAGATGGTCCCCCCAATCAAACCTGTTTTCTTTTTTTTACTGTATTAAATTTTCTAAAATTATACATACATACATACATACATAGTGTGGGTTGGCGCCCCTCCCCCTCAATCTAAAATCCTGGCTATATCAGTGCATATTGTTAAGGACCACAAAGATGATTAGAGAGGAAATCTGCTGCCACCACACAGCAAGGGATCTTTTATATGCTGTATCCCACAGACAGGATAGTACATACCATGGCCTTTGTTACACCATTTGTGGAGCTTGGGCTGAAATGAGAAATAGCCCAATGGACCCACCAATTGGGGCTCGATCCAAGACCAACTGCACATCAAGTGAGTATTTTACCACTGGGCTTAACCCCTAATATATTCGGGTGTCATTCAGCAAATCAGCATTCAGTTAATTTATATTCGTTATGAGTGAATTCAACATTCAGTTTATTTATATTCATTATGAGTAAATTCAACATTCAGTTTATTTATATTCATTATGAGTGAATTCAACATTCAGTTTATTTATATTCATTATGAGTGAATTCAACATTCAGTTTATTTATATTCATTATGAGTGAATTCAACATTCAGTTTATTTATATTCATTATGAGTGAATTCAACATTCAGTTTATTTATATTCATTATGAGTGAATTCAACATTCAGTTTATTTATATTCATTATGAGTAAATTCAACATTCAGTTTATTTATATTCATTATGAGTAAATTCAACATTCAGTTTAGCTACCATGGTTTCTTAAAGGGACATACCCTAGTTTTTAAACACTAAGGCATATATTGTTTTACTATTAGAGCCATTTTTGATAACTAAAATCATATTTTACTTAGATTTTATTGTTTAGATTATCCATTTCCATACATTCAAAGTGTTTTGGGTCATCCTGGTGTTTTTAATAACACAAAATGCATTATTAATATTTTTTAAGATGCACGTGTGTCTGAGAAGTAACAGTCGAGTTTTAGTCTATTTTTAGAGGGTATTTCACCATTTCAAAGTCACAGACTCATGTTTCACTCAATTGTAACTTTATCCAAATGTGTTACAGGTTTATAGCTTGACTAAACTTAGTGTGCATTTTCATGGGCTGAAACTAGGGTCTGGAACCAAAGAAACTATTTTACACCCTTACAGAAGCAAAAAAAGCAAGAACAATAACAAGAAGAATGGAGAAAAAATCCTGCATATAATATCTTATTGTTTTATTTATAAATAGGATGCATTCAGCAGCGACAAAAGAAGCATTTTGGATGAGCAAGGTAAACAATTACTGTCGAAGATTGAATGCCTGAACACAGAAAACAGGGTCAATGTTCGAACCATGGAGAGTTTGATACAGGAAAGAAACAATGCTATATTCAAGGTAACTACAAAATGTCACAAAATCAAAACTTTGAAATGAAATCTTAAGTTAATAGTTAGTCAATATATTATTTGCATACAAAAAGATAACAAAACAATAATTATTTAGTAGATTTTTTTCATTTCAGTTTTGTTTTTATTATTATTATTATTATTTTTAATAAGGATTATTGATATTCACATGTTACAGGGAATGTGACAAGAAATTATTTAATGATTTGGTTTTAGCATGTGATACCACTCAGCGATTTTGCAGCAACAAGTTATTTATAGGATATTAAACGAGCTTCCATTTCATATCATGTTTATGTCCTGAGTGAAATAATTTTCAGTTGTCACAAGCTTTAGCGAGTGACAATGAAAATTATTTCATGAGGGACATAAACATGATACAAAATGGTAGCTGGTTTAATATCCTATTTATTACCCATAATCTTAATTTATATCACTCATCTCGTTTCGTTGGCGTTCATGTAAGATTGTAGTGCGCCAATTGATGATGTCATCATGTGACGTCAAAAGTGTTATGTCCCATTTGGCATTCTAGTGGGATGTATCACTTTGATACATACCAAGATATTTGTAACCATATGGGTAATAAATATTAATAATACACCAGATGTAACCTGGGAAGTTTAGATGGAATGTGGTAGCCTTGCACTGACTTTTCCCCCAAAATATGACCGCTGTGTAGATAGCCAATAATCATTAATATATGGCCACTTTTGTGTAAAGTCAAAAAAGCGGGGCCATGGTGGTTGTATTTATGGAATTCATGCAATATTTAGAATGTGTGCATGGTAATTAATTGGACACGAGACCAAAAGATCCTTACAAGGTGCTGCATTGTAGTTTGTCTGTCGACCGTGCAGATCAAAAGAGAAGTGATCAGGAGGATCAGAAACTGTTAAAAAGGTCCTACATATTATATTATAGATATGTTATATGGCAGTTGTAGAGTGCTGGTTATCAGCAACAAATTATATATACAAATATGATGTGCCAGTTGTAGAGCACTAGTTCATATATGAGTATTGTGCCCATATGGGCCTAGAGGTGAACTGAACCCAATATACATACCAGCCTTAAACTCAGTGTCATGATCACTACATTATACACAATCACTATCACTGCACTGAAGACCATTTAGTTCAAGTTTGTTTTCACTCCAATATAAAATGTTACTGTTTTGGGGAATGAATGAATGAATGAATGAATGAATGAATGAATGAATGAGTGACTGTGAGAGTGAAAGAATGAATGAGTGAGTGAGTGAGTGAGTGAGTGAGTGAGTGAGAATGAATGAATGAATATTTGCAATGTGTCTTGTTTTGGGTCTGAACATTTTTAAGATGAACTACTAGTATGTAAACTATTTTCAGTGTAACCTGCTGCAAAGTGAACTGAGTCAACAGACGATGAAATCCCAGACTCACCTAGCAGGTGATGAACTGGCAGCTCACCAGGACACGGTGAGTACAACCTTAAAGTGACAGACTCTAGTTTTTAAACACCACAACATATTTTTTCACTATTAAAGTCATTTTTGACCATTTAAATTAGAAGTATTTACATTTTATTATTTAGAATATTCATTTTCATGCACCTGAAGTGGTTCCGGTCATCCAGGTTTTTGTAATATCCCAGAATGCATTTTTTCATAATTCTATAAACGCACGTACGTCTGAGAAGTAATGGTATTGAGACAAGCCTTAGTTATTTTTAGATGGTATTTTGCAATTTAAACATAACAAACTTCAGCTTCTTTCTGTTATTACTTTATCCAATATTAATGTGTTACAGGTTTGTAGATTAACTAAACTTGGTGTTCATTTTCATGGGCTGAAATTAGGGTCTCCGCCTTTAAGAAAAATATTGTTTTGTAAATCCTTACCGTATCATCGTGTCTCAATGAACTATCATTTATCTTCTTCTTTTTTCAATATATTTTTAAAAAGGAATTGAGAAAAATGGATGAATTAAAATGGTAGTTATTACATTTAATCAAATGTTTTATTTAATGATGAACTTTAGTAATGACAGCATTTGCAAATGCATTCCCTTGATTTAATTTAATACTGCAGTATGACATCATGCCTGTAGGGTGGATCTTGAAATAGGGAGTTCTGTGATTTGTGCAAGTGGAGTGAGCAAATATATTTTTGGTGCTGACTTTGTCATGTGGAGTATCTTTGACCTCTGTGTATATGTGTATGTATGTAGGATTGGGATTATTTCAAATTTCTTGGCAGTTTGAGAGGGTGACAGGAGACTTTATAATGGAAGAAAATGTTTTATTTAACGACACACTCAACACATTTTATTTACGGTTATATGGCGTCAGACATATGGTTAAGGACCACACAGATATTGAGGGAGGAAACCTGCTGTCGCCACTTCATGGGCTACTCTTTTCAATTAGCAGCAAGGAATCTTTTATATGCACCATCCCATAGACAGGATAGCACATACCACAGCCTTTGATGTACCAGTTGGTGTGCACTGATTGAAGCGAGAAATAGCTGACTGGGATCGATCCCAAACTGACCGTGCATAAAGCAAACGCTTTACCACTGAGCTACATCTGCCCCACTTTATAATGGAACAAATTTACATGATTGTGATCATTTTAGTGGTTCATTTGAAATCTCACCCAGCCTATGGACATTGTTAGAATAGGTTGAGATGAGTCCCAAAATGAAGGATCAACCAATTAGCAATGAGCTGTACTTAACATATGTTATGTCTTAGAGGAAGACAATCATCTACAATCATCTACAGTCATCTACAATGCCAGCTACTACCAAGCAGTCAGACCAACAACACTTGATGATTTAATTTATGATTCTGCCAGCAGCTGACAAAATGAGTCCGACATACATAACAGACAGACCCAAAGTCTCCCGTGATTCACATGGCCCGACAAGAAGTGATTTATATTTAAAGATCTTATTTTCACCTCGCATTCTTCATCAGTGCACAATCCCAAGTGATTCCTTGTCAAACACGCTTGGTGCAATGGAAGTATGGAGAGAATTTCCCTTCAAAGAGCGCGGGTCAGAATCGTTGACGGGCAGATTTGTCCCATATTACCGTGTATTAATCAACAGAGCCGACAACACACAAACATATCTTCCATCATTTCAGTTTCCCTTTTTCGGCGTGCCTTAAAAGACTTTCTTTTTTTCTTGTCTTTTGATGTGAAAGATTGTAGTAATAATTAACATGTTGTAACAAAAAAAAAGAAAAAAAGAGAGAGAGAGAGAAAAAAGTTATTTATTGAAGTAAGATTAGTTCTGTGGTATACTTGATAGTATACAGTTAAACCTGCTCAGACATCACCCTCTGTTAGGCAGACACCTTTAATAGGCAGACGCCTTTATTAGGCAATGCTCTGTTAAATAAGAGACCAGTACGTGATTCTGAAATCATCTTGATCTTTGACATTTGTTATGAAAATGGTTAACAGGCTACTTTTTTGTTACTTCTAACAGGCTGTGTAACAGGTTTGACAATGTATAAATGTATAAATTTGTTGAACATACATATAGAACATAATGAGCTGAATTAAAGCTCAAGGTTATCATAACGTGTTTAATTTAAAGTGTTTATATATTACGGACAAAATAAGCTGTGTCATGGTTAAGCACCTGCATTATTTGTGAATTAGTAAATATACATGGTTAGTTAGAAAAGTTAAACATGACTAGAGAAAAAATACCGTAAGTCTGAATATTTGTAAATTTGGCACAATATGTAACTAATTGTTCAAAAAGGTGTGTGTAAATTAACGACACATTTTAAACATGTAAAAAACATAATATTATTTATATCTAGTTTATATTTCTGTGGTACTTTTAAACATCTATAAAACATAATTATCATTTATATCTAGTTTATATTTCTGTGGTACTTTTAAACATCTATAAAACATAATATCATTTATATCTAGTTTATCTTTCTGTGGTACTTTTAAACATCTATAAAACATAATATCATTTATATCTAGTTTATCTTTCTGTGGTACTTTTAAACATGTAAAAAACATAATATCATTTATATCTAGTTTATATTTCTGTGGTACTTTTAAACATCTATAAAACATAATTATCATTTATATCTAGTTTATATTTCTGTGGTACTTTTAAACATCTATAAAACATAATATCATTTATATCTAGTTTATCTTTCTGTGGTACTTTTAAACATCTATAAAACATAATATCATTTATATCTAGTTTATATTTCTGTGGTACTTTTAAACATCTATAAAACATAATATCATTTATATCTAGTTTATCTTTCTGTGGTACTTTTAAACATCTATAAAACATAATATCATTTATATCTAGTTTATATTTCTGTGGTACTTTTAAACATGTAAAAAAAATAATATCATTTATATCTAGTTTATATTTCTGTGGTACTTTTAAACATCTATAAAACATAATATCATTTATATCTAGTTTATATTTCTGTGGTACTTTTAAATTCTTTAAATAGGATTGTACAGTGAAACCTCTCAAGACCGGACCCTCTGTAAACCGGAATTCCCTTAAAACCAGACGTTTTACAGAGTTCCTTTTTAAAAACCAGGACAGAACTTAACCTCTCTAAACCAGATCCCTGTTAATACCGAACATATTTATTGGTTCCAAGGGTGTACGGTTTACTGTATTATGTTTTTTGGTTACCAGAAAGTAAAGTTACAACCAGTTTTATCTTTAAAAAGCCTTGCCACGTTGGTACATAGCACATTATGGAGTTTTGATCTAGACAGTGAAGGATGTTTGAAGTGTAGGTCACGAAAATGTGTTTTTCAGCCGATTCTGTTTTGTCTGTTTATAAAGCTATACATGATATAAATATTTTAATAGTTTGTCAAACATAACACAACACTTGACACTATCCAATGTTTTAGTTAATTTTTAGAAGAATAAACAAGATATGTTTTTATAGCTACTTAAATGGATATCTACAAGGTAATTGAAGACATATTTTCTTTTTTAATATCTCCACCCAGGTCTGTTGGTTTAGTCTGCCTTCATCCAACCCTTGAACTCTCCATGATTTACAGCATGTCAGATAGACCTTGATTCTAGTATGAACGATGGAATCATTTGGTCTTCATGTCATAAATTAAACTCCCAATTTGACAGCGAGGGCTTCGTGTATTAGATACAGTAATGACTATGCAAATATAGGTTATCAAATATACATCTATATGCTTGATTTTCACCTCCTCTGGTCTGCAAGGATGTTAGTTTACTTAATTTAGATAAATGTTCAAGAGTTAAAGTTTGTCTAATTTGGGTATTTTTGTTGAAGTGTGTACATGAAAAGTAAACCTGATTATAAAGGACATTTTTAATCCAGATAATGTGGGTTTTCCCCCCCGTTAACATGGTTTTTTAAAGATTCTGTTATTGATGGTTATCTATGTCGGATGGGATTTTAGCTCATTTAGTATGTTAGAAGATATATTGGTACTTTCCCCCATCCTAACCATTGTCCCACAACTGGTATAAGAAAGGCAATGGTAAGTGCTGTCCTGTATGTGGGAAATTTCATATAAAAGATCCCATGCTACTAATGGAATTTGTGATCTAATATTGGATGACAAATTAATCAATGTGATTTTGTGTTATCTTTGTGTACAACAGCTTCAAACTTAATTCTTACTTTTAAGATACAATTTCTCTGTTACAGTTGTCAATCACATTTGAACAGTTTGAATACAATATACTAAGTCTGCTCTTGTTGGGTCACATTTGTTATAGTTAAAATACTCTTCTCTTCTTTATTAACATTCCGATTGATATTAGAAGAGTTCGTTTTATTTGACAAACTGGAGCACATTGATTTATTAATCAACGGCTATTGGATGTCAAACATTTGGTAACTCTGACTCGTCATCAGAGGAAACCCGCTACATTTTTTCTAATGCAGCAAGGGATCTTTTATATGCACTTCCCCACAGACAGGAAAACACATACCACAGCCTTTGTCCAGTTGTGGTGCACTGGTTGGAACGAGAGAAAAAAAACCAATCAGCTGAATTGATCTACTGAGGTGGTTTTATTCTGCAACACCAGCACCTCAAGTGACTGAGCTAAATCCATCCCCTGATTGATATAATGCTCTTATATAACTTCCATTGAACAGACTCGATTATCAACATCACTGGATGTTGCTACTATTTCAAACTCATGTTTAAAAGTTTGTTTGGTAGAACAACACCACTAGAGCACATTGATTAATTAATCACTGGCTACTGGATGTCAAACATTTGATTATTCCAACTCTTTAGTCATCAGAGGAAACCATCAACATTTTTCCATTAGCAGCAAGGGATCTTTTATAGGAGGCATCTCACAGACATGATAACACACATGATAACACATACCACAGCCTTTGTTGCATCAGTTGTGGAGAACTGGCTGGAAAGAGAAATAGTTGAATGGGCCCACAGATCCTAGACAGACCGTGCATCATGTGACTGCTTTACCACTGGGCTACATCCCGTCCCAGGTTGAATCAGGACACTTGGATAATAACATCATTTACCCACACTGATGTAACAACTATTAAACAAACATTACTTGCTCAAAAGAGTGATTCTTGGATACCTTAATCAGTGCTTTCCATTGCCAAAATATTTTCACAACGGTTTATGAGATAACGTGGAAATCTCCGACAACTTGATATCTGACCATAATACAGTGCAAATACCATCATGAATATGAATATTATTTCTTGAACAATGAGTCATGGGATTTAGGATTTGTTTGTTTACAAAAGTCTTTTTGTGTTCCAAGTGGAGTATCAAATGTGGTGCTACACAGAAAGGGAACTGCTTGCGGAAACAATGTGGTGTCATCCAACTGCTGGACTCAGATTTGGGGAAACGTCGTGAAACTCGCTTAAGCTTATGGCAAGTTGAAGACAAACAATAGAGCTTTGTTGGTTTGAAGCTTTAGTAAATTCCCGACCTTGGGTTGCATTTTGGAGGATGACACTTCAGACTTCTTCGGCAATCTGTGAAATGATGTTTCTCTGTACAGGATCATTGACGTAAACCCCTCAGTAAATCTGCATTGGCACAGTCCTGTGTCACTTTAGAACTTCTTATTTCCTAAATTTATTAATCATGTTTGCTTGGAGAAATTTGTTTAGGCTTTTTTTTGTCTTGCTTTAAAAAAAACCTCCCAACAGTTCACCATCTGTAGAGTAGATGCAATCCTGTGTCACTTTAAAAATTCTTATTTCCGAAATGTATTAATCATGTTTGCTTGGAGCAATTTGTTTAGGCTTTTTCTGACTTGTTCCAAAAAGTATTTTTATCATTATATGTGGAATAAATGTAAGATGGCTTTTAAATGTATGTTTTAATGAAATAGTTTTGGTATATTTCTTGTTTACATTGTGAGTCTGTTTATGTTGCTTTTCTTAATGTCTTGAAAACCAACAATGACAGCTGTTTAGACATATCTGACCAGCTATGTATGTATTCTTGTTTCTGTAAGGAGACCTATGGCTATTGTAACTGGCTTTAGACTGATACATTTTCTATCATATGGACAAGATAGTTCTAATGGTAGATGGGTATAGATCTATTGGTTATTTTTTGCCTACAGGCTGGTAGGTACAGGGTGCGCAGCCAGGTACCGGCTCCAACCCAGAGTGAGTTCTTACGGGCTCAGTGGGTAGGTGTATGGCCACTACACCCTCTTCTCTCTCACTAACCACTAACCAACTAACAACTAACCCACTGCCCTGGACAGACAGCCCAGATAGCTGAGGTGTGTTCCCAGGACAGCATGCTTGAACCTTAATTGGATATAAGCACGAAAATAAGTTGAAATGAAAGAATGAATGTTTCAACATGTGCTCTATGACTATATGTCAGTGGCTGTGGTATGTGCTGTACCATTTATTTAAAAAATCATTTAAATGACCCGTTGCTAATATAATTATAATGGAAGCATTCTTTCTGTCCATGCACAGAGTAGCATCAAGAATAAAGTAAATATTATTGTATGTGATTATTAGTACAGGATTGTGAAAAATATTTTCCACTTCATGATCATCAGCAAATAATTGTGTGAAAAACAATTGACATGCACCCCCACACCATATTGTGTACCCCTGTGTAGATGCCTGGTCCATTAACTGATGTTTTCAATTGTTCTAAAATGTCATTCATTCATTCATTCATTTCATTCATTTCATTCATTCATTCATTTCATTCATTCTTTTCATTCTTTTCATTCATTCATTCATTTCATTCATTCATTCATTTCATTCATTTCATTCATTTCATTCATTTCATTCATTCTTTTCATTCTTTTCATTCTTTTCATTCATTCTTTTCAATCTTTTCATTCTTTTCATTCTTTTCATTCATTCCATTCATTCATTCATTCATTCATTCATTCATTCATTTCATTTCATTCATTCATTCATTCTTTTCATTCTTTTCATTCATTCTTTTCATTCATTTCGTGATTTGGTATAATAACATTAGTAATTAATGTTAATGTTGGTAATTTTATGACATGTCATATTCCAATGTTGCAATTCAAATTACATGTACAAGCAGATTCCATAAATAGGCATTCTTATAAATTCTATAAAGTGTTAAAAACAAAACAAAAGGAAATTTCTTTTTAACACTTTCAGTGTATTAGAAAATGTTTATTCATTTAATTTTACATTTCAGTTGTTAAAGTTGTAAAAAAAAACCCCACCCAACAAACAAAATAAACAAAAACATTAATTGAACAAAATTCATATACCCCAGGTGTATTGCATATTTGCTATTGCCAAACTGTATTTTACTATTTTATTGGTTAATTAAAATAGTTTTACAACAAAATATGTAATCATTTTAAAAAACCAACAGAGGATTACATGGGTATAGTTATCTCCAAGCTGTTTGATGGGAGGTTATGGGTGATCAGTGTCTTGTGACTGGAATTATATGTAGTCTTAGCATTTAGCAAACACCAGTTGTTTCCCTTGTTCTGTGAAGCTGCAATGAAAGGAACTCATGTTCCAGTTTAAATATTAGCCTTTGCAGATTTATTTATTTTTCGAAATATGTTTCATTTTCTGTTAGATTAATGTTTTCACTGCTGCAAAGAACACACAGAATAAGAGTCAATATTACTTTTAATTTAAAAAAAAAATACATTTTTATATTTATTTTTTCCTTGATGAAAAAGTTGCAGTCTGTGACTGTCTAATTTTGTAAATAAAACACTGTGTGTTTTTTCCCCTGTCTCTCTCTTTCTGATTGGGAGACTTCGATCTAATACTCATTGTCGGATAGTATGCACACAGGTTTACAAAAGTTCTTTTTCATTTCATCAAAGGGCCATTGACAACATTATCACCAAAGTCATGTCATTTTCATTTTGCTGAGCATGATCACAATTATTGAGACTGTTGACACATTAAGATTACGGTTGTATGAGCAGACAATGACTTCTGTAGACTCACAGATACTCGCACAGATGGTACAGATAGGATGGAGTGAAAAGCTCCATTCCTCGCTTCCAAGTCTTTACAATAAGATTTTGATCGTTTGGTCATACTTTCTTCTCTTTCTCTTTTTTTTCCTTCTTTTTCTTTCTTTCTGCATCTTCATTCTGCCCTTGGTTTGTCACTGCACATGTCGGTGTTCGATCAAAAAGACAAGCCCCTGCTCAAGTTTGTGTGGACAGCACGGCTATTATAATGTTAATGGTCTCTTTAAAGCCGACGCAGAAATGGCCTCTCTACCTATACAAAGGTCAGCACGGGTGAGAGTGGTCATTCAGCCGTCGTCAGTCTGTGAACGCACCCCGTGTCAGTTGGTGAGACCTTTTCAACAGATGGAGTGGAATTATCATTTTATTCAAGATGGCCTATGCTGTTATTACAGAAATTTCGCCAATTGGTGATCCCCCTAATTGAAATGCTGTTGCTGTTGTTTCCGACGTTGGCGTAACTATTGAGTGCTTGTTTTCCCCACTTGTCCGGTCACAGCCCGCGAGATCGCAACTCTTCAAGTCTCTCACACTTTTATTGTCATTTTATTGCAGTGAAAATGTACCTTGATTAATTAAGTCTTTAATTGAAATGAGAACAGTTATCAACTTTAGGTTAGTTCAATATCCTGTTTGCTTGTAAAAGTTTAATACATTCTATATGACAATAAATATGAAGAGGACTTGATTTATTTATATATTAAAAAGCTGACCATAAATATTGATAAATAAAATCTTATTTCAAACAGTATTATTGTCATTTATGGTCATTTATTGCAATGAAAATGTACCTCGAATAATTAAGTTTTTAAAATGAGAACAGTTAACTTTAGGTTAGTTCAATACCCTGTTTGCTTCTAAAAGTTTAATATATTCTATATGACAATAAATATGAAAGTATTTAATATTTATAATAATAGTTATAATTTAAAAAAAAATATTCAAAAAGTTCCACACGCGCACACACACACACTGTATAAATATATGTATTTAATTATGAGATTTTTAAATGAAGAGTCACAATTAGCATATTGATAGAAATTGTTTTTTGTTTAGGGACATAGCTGGCATTGATGTGTGCATTCACCTGCTTGCTCATAATTTAAAAAAAGAAGAAGAAGAAGAAAAGAATAGATTTAAGAACAAAAACTCCCTAGCATATTTGTGGCTTTGCTGCTCATTGCGTGCACATCACCTCTACACCAGCTTCCCCCTTGTGACAGGGTAACAGAATATTTTGATAAAATATGTACATACTGGAGTCCATTGTAAAAGAAATTATAAAATATTTTGTCATAAATATTAGTCTTGCCATAGCTCTGTATAGAACTTTTTTATTATTATTATTATTTTTTATCAAGGAAAGGCAAAATACATTTGTATTTAATAATAATAATAATAATAATAATAATAATAATGATGAAATAATAAAAAGTAAAAATAAATAAATAATAATAAATAAAAATAATTAATTATTATCTACTATACAATAATTATTATAATTATTGTATAATATACATTAATTATTTTTATGTATGATTTTTAAATTTAAAAATAAAGTAGAAATAAAAATGATACAATAAGCCACAACTAATGGGACGAACCATATCCTATTACAACTGGCAATATAGTCTGTGTGGGTGTAACTCCCACCTGTATCCACTTCACTGTAAAATATATATAGAGTAGGTCTGTGAGACTCAAGTGGGAGACCTACAAAAAACAACCCACCACTGCTTTACAATTGAGAGACTCTTCTCCCATTATTACTGAAATGTCTTCTCACAAGTCGGTGTGAACGAACGTTGTGGCAAATTTTTTTGTTTTGCCCCCAGGTGTCACAGGTGTGGCATGATACGATGTTGCTGAGACCGCGCTGAAACGCGTCTGCTCTGTGCGTCTGCTCAGTACGTGCCTCGCGAGTCGACGGGCACGGCACACATGCTTCGAACATTGTTGGTTTGTTTTCTTGAACCGGGCTGAACTTTTCAGTCAGGATGGGAAACTGATGCAGCCATACCTTTTGTGGTAGACCAGATAATGGAGATGGTTAAGAGTTTTAATTGAAAATGGAAGGATGGGGATGTATTTAGTAGTGTTGAATGCTAGCTAGATAGGTTGGGATGGTTGAAACACCCACTTGTATCCTGCACTGTTACAGTTGGCATTTTATAATTTGTCTTTTAGAATGGTGTAATTATAAGTGAAAATTGTTTTAAAAATATGTTTATTTGTATCCTTTATTTATGTGTGCTGTAGGGGGCATTGATGGTTTTCTTTCTTTGCGTGTATAATACATTATTATATGTGTTTACATGAATTTATAATGCACATTTTAATTGCATGCATGTTGCCTAGTGTTTTTTTTTAATATTTAAAAAAAAATTCCTCTCCATCATTAAACTTTAAAAGAACAAAACACTGAAAAGGTGCTGGTTCTTGGGCTGTAAATAAAAACTAAAGACTGCCAAAATCTGACTTGTACACAAAGTAATACAAATTATTCATTGTGACCTTCACCTGTGACCATGACCTTTAATAGCATGACCTCAACTAATGCTGTGCTAATTAACCTTTCTATAGTTTATCCCATCATTCTGTAAAACTGTTTTTTGTAAATGATTTCAGTTTGGTTTGACATAGGAAGATAAGTAAAAGCATTTTGGAAATAATAATAAAAAAAATTAAAAAATTGTGCAACTTACAAGTCAATTGGTTCAGAAATAAATAATTTGTAATAAATTCAAAGCATGAAAAAAGGCGTTTTCTTTGGGACGGACTGTAGGCTCTTGGTCCCCCAGGTCAGTGATAACATTTCTTAATTTCTACCCTAGATATACCAAAACTGATAATTTAAGAAAAATAATTGTAAGTATTGTGCAAGTCCACCTTTAAAAAAAACTAAATATAAAACTGACCCAAGGGTCAATGCCTTTAATAATTGTACTGAAGATTTGCATCTTTTTAAGTTTTGTAGCTGTGCACTTCAGATCAGGTTGCCTGTTCTGAGTAGGTGTCTATGGGCCGATATTGTTGTAAGTTTGCAATAAAATATCACTTTCATTGTGTGGTTATCCTGATCCCGTCTGGGTGCATAACTGTGTAAATAGCCTCTTGGATTATCCTGATCTTGTATGCTACCCAGAAACCCCTTCTATACTAGAGCTGTGGTTATAAAAGTTGTTGGTAGGCTTCTGTTTCTTTTAGGCTGAGAAAGTTTCTTCCCAGCTAAAAAATAAAAGTAAATTATGAGTTGATTGAATCTGTTTGTATATGTTTACAACTTTGTAATGGTGAATTATTTTTAAAAAGAGGCAGATCCAGGAATTTTAAAAAGTTGAGGTGTTCAAGTAAATGTTAGAAATCACTTAATAAAATGCTAAATCCAGAAAGTGCACTACCCGGTAATCAGTTAGAAACAGAGTTGGAGAAACAGGTTTGGAGTTTAGAGGTGTGTAATCTGAGAAATGCATTGGTGTTGATGAAAAATATGAAATTCTAACAACAAAATTGTTGTGCAAAGGGTCAGGTGTGTCGAGATCACTCCTGGTAGCCACATTTGGATAATTACATGATCTGTTTTATGTTGTATGTAAATCATCCATATTATTATAATTGCATACGCACAGGTGTAAGAAGACATACAGACCTGAACAGATAAATAAAATCCTTTGAGCTTTTTTTTTCTTTTTTTCAAAACTCTTAGTTATTTTTATAAAAAGTACAACTACAGTAAAATCGGACAGATTGGTGACATTTGACTGTATATTATTAAGAATAATAAAAAAATTAATTTATAAAAATAATTTATAGAAATAAATTGGCAATACTGTTCAGTATATTTCTGTAATGATAAAAAACAAAAAACAGTCAAACAAACAAACAAACAAACAACAACAACCTTTTATGCTAAAGGAAACTGTATCTCAGTGATTAGTACATATATATTTTTTATCATGGCCGTTTCCATGTTTTGATTGTTTTGGTGTGTTTGTGTATGGATGAGTGTTAAGAGAAAATGAACTTGTTAAAATAAAATTGCTATTGCTGGGAGATTTGTCATTTAAGCAGGCCCCCATTGTGTGAGAATGCAATATATCCGAGTGTGACGGAGCACTGTATTATGCTTATGAAGCCCTGTCGTGTCTGATTTAGTCAGCCTCTCAAGTAGTCTGCTGCCAACCGAAATCGCTGAAGCCCTTTTCACCGATTAATCCGATGGCATGGGATCCCCGATAAGACTCTGAAGGAATCACCTTACCTTCTTAGCTATTCAGAGGGAGAACTTGAGCTAATACTTGATGTTTACTAAAGCAAAATTAAGAGTGACCAGAGCCGTTCGCAGGACCCAATCTTGAAGCATTGACATCTAGGTTACAGAGATTACCTCACAAGCTTTTCCCCCCTCCACCTCCTCCTCCTCCCCCCTTCAGAACAACCCCAGTCAACACTGTTGGAAGAATGAATGCCTTCATGTAGTTTCAACAATGAAAATAGTGTTGTGCAAGACTTGAGTACCGTGGTCATGAATGAAGCCCCAGGTTGGTGGTGTGTTAACTATTGTTTGTAGACTCGTGCAAACAATTCCCATAAGTGTTGACATAAATTAGCCAGCCCCTTGACGAGAGTAAATTTGTTTTGTGTACGAGTTGGGGGAACACATCTTTAAAGCAAATATGTCTAGCCGACATTAGGTGATGACATTACTAATCAGTCATGATAAGACGGAGACCGAAGAAGTCGTTAAATGAGCTCGATATCGCTTCATTATAACAGACCAAAAGCCAAACCTGTTTAGTCCAGCATATATTAACAATAAAAAATATTTTTATAAATTTTTAGTTCTGAAAAAAGAAGCAATTGTGTGATAACTTGTCATTATTTACAAACTCGGGGGTTACGTTGTAGGTGAGTGGAGGTGTGTTGATTGGCCACAAAGTAAATTTGTTTTTTTCTTATCTTGCCTATCATTTGCCTAACATCAGTAAACCTGTTGAACACACACACAGGTCTCGACCCCTGGCTTGGTGTGTTTGGACAGCAACTCTAGATATACACCGATCAAACCTTTTCTGTGATTGTCACCTTGTTCACGGGACTCCACAAGAGATTTATTTATTGAATTATGCTTATCGCTGATACCGAGTATGATGAGGCTTTAACTTGCTTTTAATCCACTGTTGATGTCCGCAGCCAATGTATAGTTGTACACCAACGGTTTATTTACATCTGGTCTTGTTCATATTTTGTGATACACCCCCGTGTTTCTGTCAAAAGGTAAAGTGATAAAATTGCTTACCCTAAAATCTTTAAAATTAATGGATATATTTTTATAATTTTTTGATAGATGATAGTAAGAAAACTGCTGTTTAAAATTAAAGCTTATGAAATACAGTGACCAATTTGAAAACATTTCAAATTCATAACCACCTAGTAGGGGTACTTATGGTCTGTTTCATTTGTATTATGTACCTTCAAATTATTTTCTGGCAAAAAGCCTGACCCCCTGAGAGTATACTGTAGAACTGTTAATTATACATTTCCTCTTGTCTCTAATAGTTTATATGACATTTTATTTACATATTTTAATTATTACATTCAGTTTTCTTATATTTGATCATTACTGCTTATCCAAAAAGGACTAGCTTATCAAAGCCCTTATAAACTGGAGGGGAGAATATTCCCACCTGCCCATGAAGAGCTTGTGTCCCTATCCTTCATATGGCTGATGTATTTTTCATGCTGGGGTGTCGTTAAAACATTCATTCATTCATTCATTTTCTATCCTTCATATGTAGCAGACCTCTGAGAAGTTAGCATACACTGTTTATGAGATAAGCCAAAACATTATTGGTATTTTATTCTGTATAACATGTCTTCAATATAATTAATGTTTTGATCACTTACATGTATGATATTCATCCACTGACATTTCGTTTAACTTGTAGCAAAACAGAATGACTTTTCAATTTTATATTTATTTTAGAAAATCTGTATGTTTTTTTTATTACATATATTTTTTAATTATGCACCATGTATTGTATATTAATAAATAATTTTTGTAATTTAAACATTTAAAAAAATAAATTACGGTAAAAAAATTAAAAACTATTTCAAAATAAAAACAAACAAAAATAGAATCAAAACATTTTTATCTGGTATCCTTGACTCATACTAGTACTTACAAAAATAAAAATAAAAAAGGTAAATTAATTAATTTAATAATAATAATAACTAAAAACTGAAGACTTATAAAAGAGTTTATATTTATTTTGTACAGATCAGAATACATGAAGTACATGTATTTTTTAACCTATTTCAAAATAAAAAAGCAATATATATATTTATGGTGTATCCTTGCCTCATAACAGTACTTTTAAATTTAAAAAGAATTTAAATAATTATAAAAAACAATAATAATAAAAAAGTAAATAATACAAAAATAAAAAAGGCATATAGTAATAACTAGTAATAACTGAAAACTTGAAGACTTACAAAAGAATATACATATATTTGGTACAGATAAAAGTACTTGACATACATGCATTTTTTTCTAGTCGAACCAAGGCATATCATGAAAGCCATTACAGCACTGACCTTGCGCCTAATGAAAAATGTCATGACGGCGCCTGTGTCACCGTGGCAGCATGGCCGTGCAGTACACACCTGTGTTGACAGAACGACTAGAAATGTCAAACAGCTTAGTCTTGATAAACTGTTATTAGAATGAGAGGTCGGAGAAATAACCATGCATTAAGCCTGCAATAGACGGCTGTCGATGATTTTATTCATGTTATAATTGCGTGTATATGTCTGCATGTATTACCGATCACTTCACAAGATGTAGCATGACAGGCCTACGTTAAATCCTGCAGATTGCAAGTTCATATAGTCTTGTAGTGTGTCAGGCTGATCTGATCTTCCCCATTTCGTTTTCATTCTCCGTGTTGTATGTTTAATAATGTAAAATAAATGTTTAAAAACATTTACGTTAACCCTGTAAATGATGTTGATGTTGATTTACATGAGAAAATTTTACATATCAGTCGGTCTTGTAGGTATTAAAAATTGTATTATGATTATTTTATACTAAATTTAATTAAAGAAAACAAAAATAGGCGTGGGGGGGGGGGGGGGGAAAGGACAGATATTGTTGAAAAAAGGGGAGTCTGTGTGATTTACTTGGCTTTATATTTACCTCTTTTTTTTTAAAAACACCATATCTTTACAAGTTGCTGGTTTTTCATTTTTCTGTTGGTTGGTAAGAGTCTTATTAAGCCCAATATTTCATGTCCATAATTTTTTGTTTACTCATAATTTGTTTCAAAAAGAGATGGTATAAGAAGTTTATTATTAATATTTTAGTTATTGTTACATTAATAAAAAAAATTGTTTTGTTTTGTTTTATTTCAAATTTTTTCTTCCATAATTAATAATATTAATACTACTTTTAAATTTTTATTTTAAATAATCAACTGCAAAAGTAATTTATATATTGTTTCTTTTATACTAAACTAAATAATGGTTAGACTAAATTGTGAAACAAAATTTTAAAATATGTATTTACTTAAATACAGAAAATAATAATTACAGTGGATGTATAATATTGTCAAATGTATAACATGCAGTTATATATAGATGTTACCATTATATTTTTCTTCTCACAAACTGCACTGACCAAATGTGCCTATTTCTCTTATTTTGACATAAAACAATGTTAGCTGTTAACTAACAGATATGCCTGTGTGATATGTTTGTGAAAACATCGAAGTGGAAATGAAGCGAGTAACATTGTTTCTGTATGTGATCGGAGGCGTCCTCGCTTGTGGATATACTCAACTGTGGTAATATTTATCCACCAAACAGGCTGAGCGAATTTATCAATGGCAAGCTGGCCCTTGCACGCTGTCACAATGAATTGTCGAATTTTGCTATTTGCAAAGTCTAATGGAGCAGAAATTGTGTACTCGATATTATTCTGCAATTCTGTGTGTATAGCCAAAGTTTTTGTAATTTAATATGGAATGTATCTCTCAATATGAACTTTGTTATCCAGTCTGGCAAAATATGGTTCATGTTTTGTCAATATAATATTATAATATTCATTGTAGCTAGAGTCTCTATTGCATGTCTGGGCGGGATTTAGCTCTGTGGGTTGAGTGCTTGCTTGAGGTGCTTGCGTCGCAGGATCGAACCACCTAGGTGGATCCATTCACCTGATTGGGTTTTGTTTTGTTCCAACCAGTGCACCATAACTGATCAAAGGCTGTGGTATGTGCTTTCCTATCTGTGTGAAAGTGCATATAAAAGATTCCTTGTGGCAGTAGAAAAAATGTAGCGGGTTTCCTCTGATGACTACCTGATGACTACGTGTCAGAATTACCAAATGTTTGACATCCAATAGCCGATGATTAATTAATCAATGTGCTCTAGTGGTGTCGCTAAACAAAACAAACTTTAACTATTGCTGATCTAGCTGAACTTTGTTATAGAATTTTTAATAATTCCAGTTCCATTAATATTAATAGACTATGTGTATATCCAAGGACAATTAATGAATATAGATTTTATAAAATTAATATGATTTTTTATATTAAAGTTATATCTTGGTTCATTTGTGTTAATATTTTTTTTCAGTCTTTCTCAATGCAGTGACAATATTCTTTTTTGATCATTATGTTGGAATAAAATAAGTTTACTGAATATAGGTAATAAAGAATAAATTATCCTCCCAGGAAATAAACTTCTAGCTAAGGAAAATTACAATGTTTGTCTTAAAATAGTTTCATTCTATCACTTTTGAATGGTTAAAAAAATATAAATAAATAAATAAACATGTAGAGAATTGATGATGAATTGAATTATTTTGCTAATGAATATTTAATAGAATTCTACATCATAAAATATTTTGGAAAAACATATATTTATGAGCATATTAAAGATGAAACCGACACCAGTCTTCAACATTATTTTTATTACTTTTTAATGTTGCAGAATATTTGTTCACAGCACAGTGCTATAAACAGGAAGAGACCCACCAATTGTGATTGATGTTGAAGTGCTAAAACAATTGTAAACTTTGTGCTGTGAGCAGAGCATTAGGCATCTTCCCTTGAACCCACTGACCCCTCAGATTAAGCCATGTTCCCACTGAATGTTTGTAAACTTGTCGAGTTTATCCAGGCAATTATGAAGCCTTTCTGCCTTCAGGATGGCCAGTTTTATAGAATGACACAGTTTGTGCAACATCGCCTGGATATGTACAATGTAGCTGTTAGAACTTAAAAAAGCAACAACCCCAAAAATTTGTATTCCATTGAATTCTATTTGTTTACATTATATTATGATTAGCTGATGGGTTTTTTTTTAGATACTATTACAGGTACTACATTCATTCATATACAAATAAAGACAGCAATGATAGAAATATGCAGAATTTTTTACTAGTCCACCGGACAAATACATCTAGAAATCTGTTTGTCTACCAATATTTTCACTTGTCCAAATAAATGGTTTATTTTATTTAAGTATCAGGATGATGTTTGTGATTTCTAAAAATGAAACTGCACTGAAAATTGTTACTTGTCCACTGGACAATAACCTAGGCACATTTTGCTTGTCCGAATAGATTTTTTCTTGTCGGAACAAACGGACAAGTACTTATTTCGAACACTGGACAGATTAATATAGGCATATGTTGCGTTCAGCACTCTAATCAATCAATGATATTTCCACATGCTTACATCCATTGAAGGTTCAAGCATGTCTGTCTTGAGCACATCCTCAGAAATTCCCGGACGATGTGTCCAAGACAGGTCCAGCACTTGTATTATAGTTTTAATACTTATCATTTGATATACTATTATTTACCTTACCACAACATATTCATGAATCAAAATATTGTTTGTAATTTAGAGGATCTTTGAAAATATGCATCTAAATTAATCTCTTAAATATTAACTAAGTAACCTGCAACAATTTATTATGAAATGTATTTGCCATTTATTATGAAATGTATTTGCCAACTGCATCTTCTTAAAATGAATGGCATCTTCATTAACTTTAATATTTTAAAACTTTAAAATAGCCAATCATTTCGTACATTCGTTTGTTCGTTTGTTTTTCAAAACCTACATTGCAAGGCTCAAATTTGGCCAATGAGAAGGCAAGGCCATTTGGCCTAGACTGTTGGAGATTTCAGGGGGCATTACAGTCTGAAGGCAAATTTCAACACATGTATCAATATTGCACAACAGCACCCATTCCAAATAAATAAGTGTGAACAGTTTTATGTTTTTGTAATAAAACAACTTTGAGGAATCATGTTTGAGTATGATGACCAATTACTGAACTGCAAAATAAGGCATGGCTAGTTTGGCCTTGAGACTGTTTAATTTTCAGGGCATTGGAGGCTTGGAGCATATGACTAGAGCATTGCAGCTTCTTCTTCTTCTTCTTCTTCTACGTTCAAGCTATAGTTGATCATGCTTTAGAGTTGGAGTCAGGTTGTGGTGATAAAAAACGCTGTCTCTGTGAAGTCTTTCTTTGGAATCCCAAAGTTTGACAGCCAGTGTTGCTCCATTCAGCCAGTGCTTTATCCTGGCTTCATTGTAGAGGGGCAGAATTGCATGATGTGCTCTGGGTATTGTGGACATTCATCAGTGTCTGCCAGTTGCTGGGCACCATTAACCTTTTAGCCCACTATTGTTTTCAACTAAATATAGCTATGCCTCTGCCATTTGTGATGTTATTAAAAACAGTTGGAGAACAAAACAAAAATACAAGTTCTCTTTCTTTTCTTGTCTTGTCCAAAGGTTTTAAAGTTGTTCACTATAGAAGAATCAACAGTGGTCAAAGATCATTATACATAATATATTTCTGTTGATCACCTGTCAACACATCAAAGAAAGGACCCCATTTGTATCACTCTTCTCTGTTGATGTAGAGTTAATAAAATGAAAATGGTGCCAGTGAGTTTACAAAGCACTACAATGAAAATGTAACAATGGTATTCGAAAATATAGTTACATTTACGGAGTAAGCAATCAAATGGGAATTTAATGGTTTGCATATTTGCTTTTCTGTTGTGTGTGACCCGTCCATTGTCACAGGTAATTACTGCAATATCTTTCATGTACGCAACTGGACAAGAATAATTGGATTGATTGTCCTCCATCGAGTAGACATGATAGGAGAGTAGGTGTGGTCATTAATTGACAAACCGTGACCAAAGATACTTTTCCTCTCTCGTGCCCCTTTTTAAGGGTCCTCCACGCATTGTTTCAGGCTTGGTGTCTGTATACCCAGCACAAACATTGGGTCTTGGTGCATATGCATATAATACCGTGAATATTAGTTCTATTGATCCGGGCCAATTGCCCGTTGATTGGAATGCTATCTTTTTCTCTGTTGTGCCGTTGTCACTCGCAAAACCCACGGGTCAAGAGGATGTTGCTGCATCTCAATATGTCGTCGTCATGGTAACGGCATGAGCGAAACTCTGGTAAAAATTGTGAAAAAATCGATCCCCGGCTACCTAGGCCTCCTGATTTAAGCTGTGTACACAGGTAGCTCTCCGAATGTGAAGTCGTCGGGGAAAAGTGGAATGTCGTAGGGATAAAGTGACATCGCAGATGGGATAGTCGCGTTTGGATTCCATATCTGGCCAGATCACGGCAGAATTGTGAAGCATAACTCGGGGCCCGAAGCCCAGATTAAAGTGTTTAGCTGCAGGACCTGTAAAGTGCAGACCAGATTAGACAGGTCTGTGTGGATTATCTTAAAACTTGATGGCAGGGCAGGCTAATCTGAAGACAAATCCCCCACCTCCACCAGTCTCTGTTCTACAAGAGAGTTCTGTGTAACCTGACCTACCTAAACTCAACTCTTTTTTTTTTTTAACAGAAATTTCTTGTACCTGTATTCACCTTAAATTCTTACATCTAATAAAACATTTATTATTTTTTTTATTTAAAAAGACAAACAATGGTCCTACCTTAAGCACTGATTGGAATACGTACACACCAATTAATTTTAAATCAAACTTGTTGCACATGTACACTAGAGATCAAAGCAAAATGCTGATTTTATCTCCTCAACTTTACAATTTTATTATTTTATAGTTTATCAATTTTCTGTTTGATAAATATTATGTCAATGTATCAGTTAAGGAATAGTATATGGTAAAATTTAAAAATAAGAATATTAAGATTCATTTTATTGCTGGGGAATTGCTAGAGAAACTGGGAATAATGAATTTGTATTTAAACATGTCTGGCAATAGAGAAAATCTCAACACTGTCAGTACCACTTTAACATTGTTGTCTCAAGATCACTGTAAGAGAATAGAATTTACATTTTGTTTTCCAAATTAATAATAACTTTTAAAAGGTTAATCATTAAAAAATAATAATTAAAAAACCCAAAAAATCTCTCAGACATCACATGATGATGTCGGGGGAATGGAACATATGTTGTTGAATGTACAGTAAGCAATCAACAACTAATATATGCACGTGGCTGCCATCGGGCTTTGTGATTATGTTCTTCTGTTTCGTTTTAAGCAGACCGCCGCGTTTATTCTATTAATGGGTTCCTGAGTGAGGAAGAGGGTATCGGGATATTCTCACATTAATATGCCTGGACATGAAGAGCAAACAGGAGGAATATGTTGTAGCGAGATGGGAGAGTCCACTGGCGTTCTCTAGCCGGTGCGCCAGATTGATCTGGGCACGTTGCCGCAAGTCGTGTTTGTATTTCCTCAAAATCCAGTCTCCTTTCTAATGCATCTCATTGGCAAGATTTTGCATCCACATTTATTTTTTATTTAAAATGCTAATATGGATGATGGTTGCAATTATAGAAAATCCCAACTTCTTTTATCCACCTTTTCCAAAAAAAGAAGAAAAAAAAGAAAATTAAAATGCTAATATGGGTAATTGGTTTTCTTTTGTTCTTCCACCTTTACACCGATGTCTTTGGCTAGCATTTCATTTCAAGTTATTTCCGTGCTTATATCCATTTAAGGTTCAAACATGCTGTCCTGGGAAAACACCTCAGCTATCTGGGCTGTCTGTCCAGGACAGTTGGTTCGTTGTTAGTTGGTTAGTAATTAGTGAGAGAGAAGAGGGCGTAGTGGCCTTAAAACTACTCATTGAGCCCATAAAAACTCGTTCTGGGTTGGAGCCGGTACCGAGCTGCGAACCCTGTACCTACCAGCCTGTAGTCTGATGGCTTAACAACTGCGCCGCCGAGACTAGCAGTTCAGTTCACTGTCTGAAACTCACGTCCTGTGATCGGCAAGTCTTGGAGTGGTCATATTGTGCAATTAGCAATGAGCAAAAACCTCTCTTCTCCACCTGTGTATTGTTGAAAATGTAAATTTGCTTGTTCTCTCACCTGAAGATCTCGTTAGTCCAGGTAAACAAACATCTTGTACAGTCTTACTCTGTCCTGCCATTGTGCGGAATATGTGTTGGGCGTGGAGAACATTAGTAAGCTATTGCCTGTATTCTCTGCTCTGTATGTCACGCTAGTGAATGGTTGTGTGTCTAGTCTTTCTTGTATCGACAGACAATTTAAACAAGATTTCAAAAATTAGGTTAATTGCCAAAAGTTTTGCACCTTCTTAGAATTTCCAGATTTACATCCCTTTTCATTTTTGTGAAGAATCTTTTAACTTTTAATTTCTTACTTGAAAAGTTGTCTTGCAGTTGGGAAGAATGTCATTAGTGGAACACTTTGATAACTTCGTTGAATTAAACATCTGGTCCACTTTATTAACAGTGTTTGTTTTATCCTGTATTAACCACCTCAGCTATAAAACCATAGAAAACAAAAAAGAGAAAAGTTGAAAATACATTTTGTAAACTTTTATAAAAAAAATTATTATTTAAATGCAGGAACAACTTTTATAATCTTTTTTAATAACAAGCTTCATCAAAATTAAACCAAAGTATTTAGAATTGTTTAATCATTGATGCAGAAACTTCTGTATAAAAAAAAAGGCTAATTACGTAAACAAGCCACATATGTTACTATTGTCATCTATCTGATTTGATTTGGTGGTATAGTCTTTAAGGAGGTTTTTTTTTGTGTCCTGTTTTGGTTATTTGATTTCAAGGACAAATTAAACCATTGAAAATTAATTGTATTAATTTTGATTTTTGTTTTGTTTTCTGTATTATAGACATTTATCCTTTTTGCAAAAATTGGACAATGCATTTAATCAAGTTTGTATCTTGTTTCTGCTTAATTATGTTTGTAAAAAAATTTAGGTTGTAGATATTTAAACTGTGACTGTTAATGTGTTATGGAATTTATATAACTTTTAGTCTTCTTCTTCTGTTGTAGAATTTATGGATAACTGTCATTTGGAAGAACATTAATTTAAGTTTACTCTTTATTTATTGTAGGTGCTGGGTGTCGTTAAACCATTCATTCATTCATTCATTCATTCATTCATTCATTCATTCATTCATTCATTCATTCATTCATTCATTCATTCATTCATTCATTCATTCATGCATTCATTCATTATTTGTTGTAGATTATTATTTAAACTTCAGGAAAAGTATAACTGTTTGAATCTGTTATTTATTCTGGGTTTTTTTTCTGTTACAGATATTAAAACTTCAGGAAAAGTGTGACTATTGGAAGAATCGCGTGAAGGAGCTAGAAGAAGAATCCATCAACCTCCGTATATATTACAGGCAAGTTTTGTTTTGTAATTATTTGGTATTATTTGGTATTACCATACTTAACTGCATAATTTTGAACAGGCTAGCATAGATTGGCTGTAACCTTTTTCAACATATACTATGATATAGAAATTTATAACAAGATAGCATAGCACTAAATATTATTATCAAAAAGTGATGTCATATAATTTCCTTCATTCATAAAATGCAGCTCTAGGCAACTGTTTCTTAATTTAAAAAAGTGAAATGTTTTATTTAACGACACACTCAACACATTTATTTACGGTTATATGGTGTCAGACATATGGTTAAGGATCACACATATATTGAGAGAGGAAACCTGTTGTTGCCACTTCATGGGCTACTCTTTTCGATTAGCAGCAAGGGTTCTTTTATATGCCCCATCCCACAGACAAGGTAGTACATACCATGGTCTTTGATATACCAGTCGTGGTGCACTGGCTGGAACAAGAAATAGCCCAATGGGCCCACCAATGGGGATCGATCCCAGACCGACTGCACATCGAGCAAGCGCTTTACCACTGGGCTATGTCCCACCCCTGTTTCTTAGTAAAGTATAACATTCTTTTGAAAAGTGGAAATGCAATATGATCATTAAGATTCCTTTTATATTGTAATTCTAAATGTATAGAATAAAGATATTTATTATTAAACAACAGTAATATCATACACTTGTTGCACTTTTATTTCTTGGCAAAATAAGATTTTTAATTGTGTTAATGGTGTTTGATCTAGCTGAGATTTTACTAGAGAACAATATTGAAAAACATAATAACAACAATTGTTTTCAAGGCATGCTTTGCATATTACACTGTCATAAAATAATTGTTTACTACATTAAATAAAAACCAAACAATGAATCATACGTACATACTATGAAATACATTTTTACACCACATTCTGTTCTTTAAGCAAGTGTTAGGTCTAGAATTGTTCAGAATTGTTAAAAGTCGCAAAGAACAAGGAAGGGAAATGACCCCCCCCCCCCAACTTGCAGCAGTAAATTAGGTCAAGTGAAAATACATTTGTGCATAGTAAAACTTAATTAAGCTATGATGTTATTCTTAATTCTGATGTCTTTCATCTTTATATCAATAAAAAAGGGAAATTTTCCTTGAAACTGAATACACCTGTATTTACTGTAACCAAAAGAGAGGGACATCTTCAAAGCATTCTTAATCACGGCAGTTACATACCGTATAGATACTTATTTTAACCACTGTGCAAACAGAACCCTTTAATTTCCCAGTCTAATAACAATCTACCAGATGCTATGAAGTAGGTTCCAGTTTGAAATAGCAAGTGTATGATTTCAATGTACCTTGTGTCTAAATAGAGTCTGACGCACACACACAAAAGGTGGCCTTCTCCTTGATTTCATTGTTGGTGATGTGGAGTGGTGTAGGGTTTGTAAATTATATACACCCATGGTTTACATGCACCTACCCACCCAGTAACGGTTGTTGTGTGAGGGATGAATGGAGAGAAAATAACATCACTGAATTTCACCATTATCTGTTTGTGATGATACTGAATATGTCTACTCGTCTTCATTTTCATCGGTGTGTGTGTCTCATGTCTTACAGTGTAAGAGAAGGCTCCTGCTCTTGCTGAAAAGCTTTTAGATATTTTATTTTGTATTTATTTTTGTGGTCTATTATTGAGAATGACATTGCTGGAAGTTTCTCATTCAATATCTTGTCTCCATTGGTTATTAGATCTTGATTTTGGCTTTTTAGATATTCTGGAGATGTCTTCACTTTAATTTCTTTTTAAAAACAAATTCTTATAATATAATGTGCTTGAACCATAACAGAATATTATCTATTTATGGTTCAAGCACACTGTCATGGGAACACTTTTCAGCTACTTGGCCTGTCTGTCCAGCAGACACAGGTTAGTGGTTAGTAAGAAGGTTATTGCACAAACCCCCACTGAGCTCACTGTGTTGGAACCACTACATATATGAACTTAAAGCTTCCAGCAATAAAACTGATCGATTGCCTAGCCAATATTCTATCTTGTGGCTATACTACATGTATTAAGACAAAATCACATATTCTCTTGAGGCCATTTTTGGGGCTTCTTTGGTTTGTGTATTTTTGTATTTGTTTTTACTTTCGGCCTCCAATAGATAAGCTGGGGCCATCTAACTTAAGTTCTCTACAGGTATTTTACATATGTTGTAAAAATTTTAGTTTTATAATTGATGAATAATGGATCTGATCCATTCAATAATAATTGACATCTTAAAGTGTAAATACAGTTCTCATATTAAAACATTGATTAATATATGTAAACATGTAAATGATACCAGGTGACACTATAATAAACAAATTGATTGATTGATTAATTTATTGTCGTTCTTTGGGGGTTTTGTTTAACTTACAGCTTACACAAGTCGCTGTCTCCAGAGACGTCACACAGGAACAGTTTGGAGACATTTGAGAGGACCATTGAGAAACCCCGTGAGAGTGTTAATCTAACCCAGAGGGAGAACCAGTGGTTGATGGATCAGCTCAGGGCAGTGACAGTGCAGAGAGACGAACTGACGCGTCGTATGGAGGAGAGAGCACGCTTTAGTAGTTGTTGCCATGCAGACAAGGAAAAGATGTACATACCAACCTTTGATCTGGCATGGTGCTTGTAAAACTTTTAGAGTATAGACTCGAGACACTAACAGAGTCATGGCAATGCCATACATATTGTATGTGTGTGATGTCATTAAAGAGTGAGTCTGGACTCTAAATGTTTTACAAGTACACGCCCTAGTACAGATTTACTTGTGGAAACAAAATTGTTGGGAGTGGTTAATTGCTCCTCTAACTTAGATTATGGGGAGCTATTTAAGATATTACCATTTTGAGTTTGATATTTAATCCTTCTGTAGAATTTTCAACGAAAAATTCACATGCTAAATTAAGAGGAGCTAAACATTTCTCTCCTTGAACTAGTGTTAACTCTCCTTAAATGGCGAGGTCTGCTACTGTTGTACTATTTGCAAAACATTCTTAGCCAAATTTCAGATAAATTATTTTCAATGATCACCTTGTAGCAATTAGATATTAAACAAAATTTTCCTTTTTTTAATTTCCTTCATGGATGGAATGTTAATGGTAGTAGGAAGTAACTTTATTTACTGCAAGTAAGAATAGTACAATGTCATATTGACATTATTTTTGTGGTCACTGGATTGCTAACCTTGTTTGTATCACATTTATTTCAATGTTTCAATATACCTTAAAAGGTACTGGTATGTCTTGATTACAATGAAAGTCGTAGAAGGTGAACTATTTGTCTTATAACATGATTCATTTGGGGGCTTTAAATGTTGATCCAACAAAAATTAAAATTCTAAGTTTGCAGTCAGTCAGAAATATAGTTGTCTCTGTCTTAAAGGGACATTCCTGTGATTGCTGCATTGTAAGATGTTTCCAACCAATAAAATATTTCTACGATTAAACTTACATATTAAATATATTTTCTTGTGTAGAATATCAGTGTCTGTATATTCAATGTGTTTCTGGTCGTTTTAATATTTATAAGAAGCTCAAACTGGATTTTGTCTTCAAATAATTTCGTACGTACGAAAAAAACCCCATATTTTAGGAAATAAAATGAAATTTAACCTAGTACAAATATTAGAACTATCAGAAACATGTTTAATATACAGCCACTAATATTTTATGCAGAAAAATATATTTGATATATAATTACAATCGTTAAAAAGTCTCTGTTAGTCGATAACATCTTAAAACTTGCAGCAAACTCAGAAATGTCCCTTTAAGAAAGATATTAAGTTTTGTTATATTACACTGTGACATGTTCTTGCGTGATGATTAAACAGAGTTAATGTGGTTTGGTTTTTGGTCTCTTTTTTTGGGGGGGGGGGTGGGGGCGAGACGTAGCCCAGTGGTAAAGTGCTCGCTTGATGCAGGGTCGGTTTGGGATCGATCCCCATAAGTGGGCCCATTGGGCTATTTCTCGCTCCAGCCAGTGCCCCATGACTGGTACATCAAAGGCCGTGGTATGTGCTATCCTCTCTATGGAATAGTGCATATAAAAGATCCTTTGCTGCTAATCAAAAAGAGTAGCCCATGAAGTGGCGACAGCGGGTTTCCTCCCTCAATATCTGTGTGGTCCTTAACCATACGTCTGATGCCATATAACCGTAAATAAAATGTGTTGAGAGCATCACTAAATAAACCATTTCCGTCCTTCTTTTTTTGTCTTTTGTAGCTCCAGACTGGAGAGAAAGGTGGCTGTTCTGCAGAAGAAGTTGTTTGAACTCCATGGACAGCCTAGATCAGAATAAAATGGAGTTTAACTTTTATGTTAGGCAGAAGAAATAATAATAAATTTCAATTAAAAAAAAAGTAGATTGATATGAACAGATGGTAACCTATGTAAAATAATCCATATTTTTCCATGTCAGAAACCTGATATAAACAACAGGTGCATCTTACCAGCTGTCAGCTGTTACCTGTATCTACATGTGTTTAATGTATGGGACCCAGTGGTCACCTGGAGGTAATTTTATTCCAACTTATTTTTGTACTTATATCCAATTACGGTTCAAGCATGCTGTCCTGGACACACACCTCAGCTAGTTGGGCTGTCGAACTGTGGTTTAGTGGTTGGTTAGTGGTTAGTGAGAGAGAAGTTGGTGTAGTGGCCTTACACCTACACATTAAGTTGTTAAAACTTGCTCTGGGGTACTGGGATGCAAACCCAGTACCTACCAACCTAAAGTATCATGATGACTTAACCACTACAATATCAAGGCCGGTTCACCAGGATCCACACTGGTTATCACAGGAAATATTCTAGTACATCAAAGGTGAACACTCTGTGACTAGAGTATTTACTGTGGTAACCAGTATCCTGTGACTGTACATCAAATGTTGTGGTATGTACTGTCCTGTCTGTGAGAAAACATTTAATTTGTAAGAGGAACCTATTTGGTGACACCAGGTTTGCTCTCGTGTATCTCTCAACCAAGTATTGAAACTTCAGATTTTCTCCTTTTCGTCTAGTATACATGGTATTCTGCTAGATTTGTTTTTTGTTCATGTGGCCAGATATTGCTGTTGGCCACCTTATGTCCATAAACTGTTCAAGATACTGCTGTGGAAATCACTAGTGCAAAGACTGATGGTTGAGAAACTGATCTACCTCAGTGATAAAGTTATAAATCTTTATGTTCATACAGCATAATAGGGCTCGAACTTCAGAATTTGTTACCTATGGCAGTTTGTAAATGTTTTCCTTTGGCAATTTTAAAGCTGTAACTTTTGCAATAAATATAAAAATCAAGAAACAATCCCTTCAACTGATGGTAATAATTTTTGTCATCCATTAATGCCTTTTGTAGGAGATATCGCTGGTACTATAATTTGTGATAGCTCCTCTGATATTCTCTGCAGGAGATATCGCTGGTACTATAATTTGTGATAGCTCCTCTGATATTCTCTGCAGGAGATATCGCTGGTACTATAATTTGTGATAGCTCCTCTGATATTCTCTGCAGGAGATATCGCTGGTACTATAATTTGTGATAGCTCCTCTGATATTCTCCGCAGGAGATGTCGCTGGTACTATAATTTGTGATAGCTCCTCTGATATTCTCTGCAGGAGATATCGCTGGTACTATAATTTGTGATAGCTCCTCTGATATTCTCCGCAGGAGATGTCGCTGGTACTATAATTTGTGATAGCTCCTCTGATATTCTCCGCAGGAGATATCGCTGGTACTATAATTTGTGATAGCTCCTCTGATATTCTCCGCAGGAGATATCGCTGGTACTATAATTTGTGATAGCTCCTCTGATATTCTCTGCAGGAGATATCGCTGGTACTATAATTTGTGATAGCTCCTCTGATATTCTCCGCAGGAGATATCGCTGGTACTATAATTTGTGATAGCTCCTCTGATATTCTCCGTAGGAGATATCGCTGGTACTATAATTTGTGATAGCTCCTCTGATATTCTCCGCAGGAGATATCGCTGGTACTATAATTTGTGATAGCTCCTCTGATATTCTCTG
Organism: Gigantopelta aegis; assembly: GCF_016097555.1. Taxonomy (NCBI): domain Eukaryota; kingdom Metazoa; phylum Mollusca; class Gastropoda; order Neomphalida; family Peltospiridae; genus Gigantopelta; species Gigantopelta aegis. The sequence continues at coordinate 66,322,375 of NC_054702.1, forward strand.
CAGGAGATATCGCTGGTACTATAATTTGTGATAGCTCCTCTGATATTCTCTGCAGGAGATATCGCTGGTACTATAATTTGCGATAGCTCCTCTGATATTCTCTGCAGGAGATATCGCTGGTACTATAATTTGTGATAGCTCCTCTGATATTCTCTGCAGGAGATATCGCTGGTACTATAATTTGCGATAGCTCCTCTGATATTCTCTGCAGGAGATATCGCTGGTACTATAATTTGTGATAGCTCCTCTGATATTCTCTGCAGGAGATATCGCTGGTACTATAATTTGTGATAGCTCCTCTGATATTCTCTGCAGGAGATATCGCTGGTACTATAATTTGCGATAGCTCCTCTGGTATTCTCCGCAGGAGATGTCACAAATTATAATCTTGATTGGTCAAATTTTAATCACAAGACAATATTTTGTTACGTCACTGTGTTTGTTTTAGCGCTAAACCTATCATTAGTGATGTCACGCCACTGCCGTTCTGCTAGTTAACGAGACTGTACCGCTGCCAAATATAGTGACATTCAACCCACATTACTGACATTGTTTACAACTGTACAAATGAAAAGAATGCTAATGGATGATAAAAAGAATACCCCCCTCGTGTCTTGTGATATCATAATTTATCAGCACTCATTGATAAAAGTATAAAAATCCTCAGCAAGCCTCAGATTTCATACTTTTATCAACTCGTGCTGATAAATTATGATATCACAAGACACTCGGGGTGTATCCTCTAATTATCCATTGGCAAAAAACCCAGCCATCAGTCAAGCTCCTGACTGACTGCAGTTCTACGGCAATTGCTGTCATTAAGTTCGAGCCCTGTTATAAATATTTTCTGTTTCTTCGCATCAAACCTATTATGGTAAAATCCAACTTTTAGAAGAAAAAGGTTTCATATGAATGAGGGGTGGGATGTAGCCCAGTGGTAAAGACGCTTACTCGATATGCAGTCAGTCTAGGATCTATACCTATCGGTGGGCCCATTGGGCTATTTCTCGTTCCAACCAGTGTACCATAACTGATATATATCAATGGCCGTGGTATGTACTACCATATTTGTGGGATGGTGCATATAAAAGAACCCTGCTGCTAATCGAAAAGAGTAGCCCATGAAGTGGCGACAGCAGGTTTTTGTCTCAATGTCTGTGTGATCCTTAACTATATGTCTGACGCCATATAACCGTAAATAAAATGTGTTGAGTGTGTCATTAAATAAAACATTTCTTTCTTTCTTTCTTTTCTTTCATAAGAATGAATTTTACAGTCTGATATGAATCATAAAAGAAGAACTATTTGAAGTCAAATATCCAATTATTTTAAAATATTTATGGGATTCTTTATCTATTTGTTTGATCCATTACATGTGTGTTTGTTCAGTATTACGAGTGTATTGTGTTATGTACATTGTATTTTATTTATTTAATGAAACTGGTGCAGGTATGTAGACTTTTTATTTTGCTTTCTTTTATTTTATATTTTTTTCATAAATCACGTCCATAAGAATTTTCATTTGAATTTTACAGCATTTAATGTGTTGAGTCATTGTTCACTTTAATGGAAGATGCCATGTATTAACTGTGTGTATAACATTGACACTGTTCTGTAGATTAGATGTCAGTTTCCCTTACGTCTTTCTCCATACCCCACATTTGTAATAATACAAAATGTTATTCCATTCTGCAATGAGCTATGTATTGACTAGGTTTCATTTCATTTCAACTTATTTTCATGTTTATGTCCAGTTAAGGTTCAAGCACGCTGTTCTGGGCATACACCTCAGCTGTCTGGGCTGTCTGTCCAGGACAGTGGGTTAGTTGTTAATTGTTAGCGGTTAGAGAAGAGGGTGTAGTGGCCTTACACCTACCCATTGAGTCGTTAAAACTCGCTCTGAGTGAGAGCCAGTACCGGGCTGTGAACCCTGTACCTACCAGCCTTATGTCCAATGGCTTAACCACGATGCCACCAAGGCCGGTTTGACTAGGTTTAATCAGATACTGATGCTGACCTTTTTAAAGACATACATTTAGTGCTACCATCATACTGTGTAAATACTAATTACTCAAATACTCGCCACTGGTGCCTTTGTGTCATTTCAATGTTAATGTTGTTATGTATTTATTTTATTTTTTATCATTTACCAATTTATATATGAAAAACTATTGTAAATTCTGGGGTGTTTTTTTTTATATGTTAAAATAATTTGTTCTGGTCATTCATTTGAAAAGGTTCATCTGTCTCTTTATTTTTATATATTGTGAATCATGTTACTGTTTAAAAGCTACAAGCAATAAGTCTCAGATAATACTTGACATTGAATAATGGTATTTCTCATTTTATCACTGTTTAATAAGTTCTGTCTTGGAGGTGTGGAGTGGGAGATGTGTTTCTAAACACCAACCATCTGCAAGAATTCATTGGTTTAAAAAATAATATTTTGACTTAAAAGTTCAAAACCTACAAACCCTTTTGGTACAATATTTGGTTCATACTTTAAAATGTAGTGATGTTTTTAATGGTTAGGAAGGTTCCAAACAGGTTATGTGGGGGTTAAACCATGATTTTCAGGAGCCAAATGTGGACGCAATGAAAAGGAGTCTTTGAACATTTAGAAACTTTAATCTCTACTTCAAATACCTGTCCAGACAGAATTCAAATAGGTATTGATAAATATGGTGTTTGAAAGTACACAAAGATATGATAAAAATAAATAAGGGATCACATTAATAATAAAAGCAAACTGAATCTGCCACCAGAAGCCTCATATATATAATGTCAGGAAGTTAACTGTTGTACTGACATTCAGTCCGACATTACGGACATTCAGTCCATTATGGACATTCAGTCTGACATTACGGACATTCAGTCTGACATTACGGACATTCAGTCCGACATTACGGACATTCAGTCCGAGATTACGGACATTCAGTCTGACATTACGGACATTCAGTCCGACATTACAGACATTCAGTCTGACATTACAGACTTTCAGTCCGACGTTATGGTCATTCATGTTCCACATTACATCTTTGTATTTTATGCAGACATTACTATACGAGCTGTGATTTAAATTTGATCCTGAATACCAATTATTCCCCTATTTCTTTCTGTCAGTATATCTCTGCATCACACTCAGAACAATGTGGCATTGTGTAAATATAAGCCTATGAGCCAGGGGAACAACTGCCCCCCCCCCCCCCAGTTCTGGAGCAAAACCTTAAATTCGGGCAAAAATTATAGAGATATTCGGGGAAAATATGCTAAACTGATACCTTTTTACCATGTATTTCCATCATTCTACCATCACAATTAGTTGTAATCCATGTAAAAATGTGTAATGATTTGTTTGCAACCCTATATAGCTTTTGGGTAATAATGCTAATAAGAATAAATGTTATTTAGATTTCGGGCATTTTCGTTTAAAATCGGGCTAAACCCATCCTCTCACCCCCACACAAAAATGGGAGCCTGTACGCTTATGGTAAATATTGGAAATAAATAGTGTTGTTTTAAATACATGCTGTTTGCTATCATCCACAGCTTAGACTTGTAACCAAATGTGTAACTGCAGTAGTGGGTAAATCTGATGGTGCTTGGTTTATATTATGTTTTGTTTGTTTTTACTGTCCTGCAATATAACATCTTTCTGGTGGTGTGCCTTAGAACTATTTATTATTGTAATATATTTATACAATATTTATTAGTATTTATACAATACTTAGTCTGTGATATTTAACATATTTCTACATTCCTTGTGTCAATACTGGTTTGCAGTTTTGTACCTCGGGTCTTTGTGAATGAAAAAGTAGCCTATTTCATAATAATTGTTTTGTCTGGTGAAAGACACAGTCTCTAAGTTACATAATGACCAAACATATTTATTCATTGTTCTATTGCAGTGTAATCATTATGCCATAAATTACACGCCCACAAAGCTTTATATGCAAATGATTTTATTTACTACTACATGTATATGTATTTTATAAATTCGTATTATTGCAAAATCCTATAAAGGGTAACCGACAGTTTAATACATGACGTTACAGTTTGAATTTAAATACTGATAGAGAACTGGCTGATAATTTAATGGATACACGATAAGTATATTCTGAGTACTACTTCTTCGTTTCGTTCGCTTGTTGACTACAGGTCGAGGCCAGCAGTGACTATGAACGATACTGTTCTGTGTAGATCACTGCTTGTGCCATACAGCTTCTTCTGGAGAGTTGTTGTAGTTGTCCAGGTAGTCTCCCTCAGCTGCTGTAGGTTTATGCAGTCTTGGATGATATGTTCGATCGTCTGTTCTGCTTCACCACAGGAGCACATGGAAGAAGGTACCAGCCGGAACCTCTTACGCATATGCTGGTATTCCGAGTACAATGTACTTAATATTTTTCAACGAGGATTTTCCAGGTCCAAACACTTGTACATACCCACATCCATTTGGTTCAGGCATTTCCACCCTGGGTCCCGTCTCTGGTATGACCAGTGGCTTGACTCGGGGTAGAGTCGAGGATTGTCGAGAAAACCACTATTTATGCTGAGTGAAAACACATTACAATTTAGATATTCTTAACTTAATTATGGAAAATGTTTACGAGGGATCCAGTAATTAATAGCTATTTATCGCAAATACATATAATTTTTTTTTTAGCGAAATATGGCCCTTGCAAGTAAAAAATATTCCCTTTCATAATTTGCAGTTGATGAAAACATTTTATTATATTTATCTTGTCTGTTAATGTGTTATACCACTTCAATGTGTTGTAATAAACGTGTTTAGATACTGAAATTTGCTCTGAAAGGATACCAATAAACTGCCGTTGAAGAGACATTTCTTTGGTGTGGTAATGCATAAAAATGTGTTTACATTAGCCCAAGACGTGTTCATTGTGGTTCATAATTCAACCCAGGGCACTGTGATTTCATCTTGTTATATCTTTTAATCTTACTAATATTATACACTAAATAAATGTTATTTGCTCACATCGTGTTGGTTGGGTTTTTCTTTGCGTTCACATAGAAGTAGTATCGTAATAAGCAATGACTCGATGTAAAAGGTTATCAATGAAGCGGCATTTACGACTGCTGTTTGAAAGATTGGTGAACCTTTATTGTAATGCAATGTTAGTTTGAGGCAGGTTATTTTATTTGGGTTAGTACCATAATTTGACACCCAATAGCGAATGTATTTTTCGTGCTGGGATGTTAAACATTCATTCATTCATTTGTTTCTTTTACAATTATCGAAATTATTGAACAAAACTTTAGAATCTCAAAATATGCCTAAGATCATTGTTCAAGAAAGCTCACTCTAAATCCCTAATCCCAAGTAGTGCATATCCTTTCATTACTAATATTGATCATTATTAACATGTATGCCCGCACCCCGCAAGTTCAAAATTATCTTCGATAGACGTGATATATAATATAAATATTGTTAAAAACTACAGACAAGATTTAACAATATTCTAAATCTGAATTGCAAAACCGTATTCCCATATCAAACTCGTATCTCTGCACAAGGCAGAGTCGTGATTTCTTCCATGATCCACTTTCAGGTGCTCGTCCTTAGGACCGCCACTCTCCTAGGA